>NC_138296.1:2472500-2732500 GCF_965601325.2 Salmo salar | reverse complement strand
ACACACACACACACAGGACACACACACACACAGGACACACACACACACACAGGACACACACACACAGGACACACACACACAGGACACACACAGGACACACAGGACACACACACACACACACAGGACACACACAGGACACACACACACACAGGACACACACACACAGGACCCACACACACACACACACAGGACACACACACACAGGACACACACACACACACAGGACACACACACACACAGGACATACACACAGGACACACAGGACACACAGGACACACACACAGGACACACAGGACACACACACACACACACACAGGACACACACACACACACAGGACACACACACACACAGGACACACACACACACACACACAGGACACACACACACACACAGGACACACACACACAGGACACACACACACAGGACACACACACACAGGACACACACAGGACACACAGGACACACACACACACACAGGACACACACACACAGGACACACACACACACACACACAGGACACACACACACAGGACCCACAAACACACACACACAGGACACACACACACAGGACACACACACACACACAGGACACACAGGACACACACACACACAGGACACACAGGACACACAGGACACACACACAGGACACACAGGACACACACACAGGACACACAGGACACACACACACAGGACACACACAGGACACACACACACACAGGACACACACACACACACACACACACACACACACACACACACACACACACAGGACATACACACACACACACACACACACACACACACACACAGGACATACACACACACACACACACAGGACACACACACACACACACACACACACAGGACACACACACACACACACACACACACAGGACATACACACACACACACACACACACACAGGACATACACACACACACACACACACAGGACATACACACACACACACACACACAGGACATACACACACACACACACAGGACATACACACACACACACACAGGACATACACACACACACACACACACACACACACACACACACACACACACACACACACACACAGGACATACACACACACACACACACACAGGGCATACACACGGACACACACACACACACGACATACACACACACAGGACACACACACACACACAGGACATACACAGACACAGGACATACACACACACACACACAGGACACACACATACAACACACACACACACAGGACACACACACACAGGACACACACACACACACACAGGACACACACACACACACAGGACACACACACACACACAGGACACACACACACAGGACACACACACACAGGACACACACACGACACACAGGACACACACACACAGGACACACACACACAGGACACACACACACAGGACACACACACCAGGACCCACACACACACACACACAGGACACACACACACACACACACACACAGGACACACAGGACACACACACAGGACACACACACAGGACACACAGGACACACACACACAAGACACACACAGGACACACACACACACAGGACATACACACACACACACACACACACACACAGGACACACACACACACACACACACAGGACATACACACACACACACACAGGACATACACACACACACACACACACACACACACACACACACACACACACACACACACACACACACACAGGACACACACACACACACACAGGACACACACACACACACAGGACATACACATACACACACACAGGACACACACACACAGGACACACACAGGACACACACACACAGGACACACACACACAGGACACACACACACAGGACACACACACACACAGGACACACACACACACAGGACACACACAGGACACACACAGGACACACATACAGGACACACAGGACACACACACACACAGGACACACACACACACACACAGGACACACACACAGGACATTCTCACACACACACACACACACAGGACATTCTCACACACACACACAGGACATTCTCACACACACACACAGGACACACACACACACAGGACATACACACACACACACACAGGACACACACACACAGGACATACACACACACACGCACAGGACACACACTCACACACGCACAGGACACACACACACAGGACACACACACACACACAGGACACACACACGCACAGGACACACACAGGACACACACACACACAGGCCACGGACACACACAGGACACACACACAGGACACACACAGGACACACACACACACACAGGACACACACACACACACACACAGGACACAGACACACAGGACATACACACACACACAGGACATACACACACACAGGACACACACACATGCTAACACACACACACACAGGACATACACACACACACACACAGGACATACACACACACACACACACACACACACACACACACACACACACACACACACACACACAGGACATACACACACACACACACACACAGGGCATACACACGGACACACACACACACACGACATACACACACACAGGACACACACACACACACAGGACATACACAGACACAGGACATACACACACACACACACAGGACACACACATACAACACACACACACACAGGACACACACACACAGGACACACACACACACACACACAGGACACACACACACACACAGGACACACACACACACACAGGACACACACACACAGGACACACACACACAGGACACACACACGACACACAGGACACACACACACAGGACACACACACACAGGACACACACACACAGGACACACACACCAGGACCCACACACACACACACACAGGACACACACACACACACACACACACAGGACACACAGGACACACACACAGGACACACACACAGGACACACAGGACACACACACACAAGACACACACAGGACACACACACACACAGGACATACACACACACACACACACACACACACACAGGACACACACACACACACACACACAGGACATACACACACACACACACAGGACATACACACACACACACACACACACACACACACACACACACACACACACACACACACACACACACAGGACACACACACACACACACAGGACACACACACACACACACACACACAGGACATACACATACACACACACAGGACACACACACACAGGACACACACAGGACACACACACACAGGACACACACACACAGGACACACACACACAGGACACACACACACACAGGACACACACACACACAGGACACACACAGGACACACACAGGACACACATACAGGACACACAGGACACACACACACACAGGACACACACACACACACACAGGACACACACACAGGACATTCTCACACACACACACACACACAGGACATTCTCACACACACACACAGGACATTCTCACACACACACACAGGACACACACACACACAGGACATACACACACACACACACAGGACACACACACACAGGACATACACACACACACGCACAGGACACACACTCACACACGCACAGGACACACACACACAGGACACACACACACACACAGGACACACACACGCACAGGACACACACAGGACACACACACACACAGGCCACGGACACACACAGGACACACACACAGGACACACACAGGACACACACACACACACAGGACACACACACACACACACACAGGACACACACACACAGACACACAGGACATACACACACACACAGGACATACACACACACAGGACACACACACATGCTAACACACACACACACAGGACACACACGCATGCTAACACACACACACACACACATACACTCACACACATACACACACACAGGACATACACACACACACGACACACACAGGACATACACACACACGACACACCCAGGACACACACACACACACACGCACACACAGGACACACACACACGCACACACAGGACACACACACACGACACACACACAGGACACACACACACACAGGACACACACACAGGACACACACACAGGACACACACACAGGACATACAGGACATACACACACACAGGACACACACACACAAACACACACACACACACAGGACACACACACACACACACACACACACACACACACACAGGACACACACACACACACACACACAGGACACACAGGACACACACACACACAGGACACACACACACACCCACAGGACACACACACACGCACAGGACATACACACACAGGACATACACACACACACACACAGGACACACACACACACACAGGACACACACACACACACACACAGGACACACACACACCCACAGGACACACACACAGGACACAGGACATACACACACACACACACACACACAGGACACACACACACACACACACACACACACACAGGACACACACACACACACACACAGGACACACAGGACATACACACACACACACACATACGCTAACACACACAGGACATACACACACAGGATATACACACACACACACATAGGACACACACACACACACACACACACAGGATATACACACACACACACAGGACACACACACACACACACACACACACACACACACACAGGACATACACACACACACAGGACATACACACACACACACACACACACACACACAGGACATACATATACACACACACAGGACACACACACACACACACACACACAGGACATACACACACACAGGACACGCACACACACTGAACTCACACACACAGGACATTCACACATACACACACACACACACGACATATACACACACACACACACACACACACACACACACACAGGACATACACACACACACACACATACTCACACACACATACGCTAACACACACAGGACATACACACACAGGATATACACACACACACACATAGGACACACACACACACACACACACACAGGATATACACACACACACACACACACACACACAGGATATACACACACACACACACACACACACACACACACACACACACACACACAGGACATACATATACACACACACAGGACATACACACACACACACACACACACACACACACAGGACATACATATACACACACACATTACACACACACACACACACACACAGGACATACACACACACAGGACACACACACACACTGAACTCACACACACAGGACATTCACACATACACACACACACACACGACATATACACACACACACACACACACACACACACACACACAGGACATACACACACACACACAGGACATACACACACACACACACACTGAAAACGTTCTTACCAACGCTTGACCGGTGCGTGTTTGTGTCCAGTGTGTGTGTGTGTGTGTGTGTGTGTGTGTGTGTGTGTGTGTGTGTGTGTGTGTGTGTGTGTGTGTGTGTGTGTGTGTGTGTGTGTGTGTGTGTGTGTGTGTGTGTGTGTGTGTGTGTGTTCAGGTGTATCCCTCAATGACTGTCTGTTATTCTGCTTACCGCTACAGTGTGGAACATGGTGGAGAGAGCAGAATGAAACCTGGACTTAGAAAATGTGAGTGTTGACTGCTGTGAAGAATATGACTAAGAATAAGTCTTAATTCAAGTTAAGTCAAAGTCAAAGACCACCATCATTACTGACTTGGTCATATTAAATATCAGCTGTAGTTCTACAGAAGCAGAAATCAGGGACACCAACGTTTACAAAGAGTTGCTTTGACAACGTGTGTGTGTGTGTGTGTGTGTGTGTGTGTGTGTGTGTGTGTGTGTGTGTGTGTGTGTGTGTGTGTGTGTGTGTGTGTGTGTGTAATTATTGTGAATAAGTGTGTTTTATATTACCATATAGTATAACATATGATCATTAAACAAGTCTCAAGTTACCTTAACTTCTCCTTTTGATACCTAGAAACATCTACATTAAATGAATTAGTGAAAAGTGAGTTAACATTCTAATGTGAATGATGATGATTTCTAATATTGTGTCTGGTTTCATCCATCAGATGTCTGTGATCTCACACTGGACCCAAACACAGTAAACAGACTCCTCTCTCTGTCTGAGGAGAACAGAAAGGTGACATGGAGGAGAGAGAAGCAGCCGTATCCTGATCACCCAGAGAGATTTGAGTACTGGAGACAGGTGTTGTGTAGAGAGGGTCTGACTGGGCGCTGTTACTGGGAGGTAGAGTGGAGTGGGAGAAGGGCTGGTATAGGAGTGACATATAAAGGAATCAACAGGAGAGGAGGGGGAGACTGTTGTCTTGGATGGAATGACAAGTCCTGGAGTCTGTTCTGCTACGACAACAGTTACATCTGCCTGGCACAATAATAACTCCACTACCATAGACGTCCCCTCCTCCAGCTCCCACAGAGTAGGAGTGTATCTGGACTGGCCAGCCGGCACTCTGTCCTTCTATAGAGCCTCCTCTGACACACTGACCCACCTGATCACATTCACCTCCACATTCACGGAGCCCCTCTATCCAGGGTTTAGGGTTTATGATGACTCCTCAGTGTCCCTGTAAATAATAACCTGACACACACACACACACACACACACACACACACACACACACACACACACTGGACACACACACTTGACACACTTTACACACACACACACACTGGACACACACACTGGACACACTTTACACACACACACACACTGGACACACACACTTGACACACACACACACACTTGACACACACACTGGACACACACACACACTTGACACACACACTGGACACACACACACACTTGACACACACACACACACTTGACACACACACACACACACACTGGACACACACACACACACTGGACACACACACTTGACACACACACACACACTTGACACACACACACACACTTGACACACACACACACACACTGGACACACACACACACTTGACACACACACACACACACACTGGACACACACACACACTGGACACACACACTGGACACACACACACACCCACCCACACTGGACACACTTTACACACACACACACACACACTGGACACACACACTTGACACACACACACACACTGGACACACACACACACACACACTTGACACACACACTGGACACACACACACACTTGACACACACACACACACACACACTGGACACACACACACACACTGGACACACACACTGGACACACACACTGGACACACACACACACCCACCCACACTGGACACACTTTACACACACACACACACACACTGGACACACACACTTGACACACACACACACACTTGACACACACACTGGACACACACACACACTTGACACACACACTGGACACACACACACACTTGACACACACACACACACTTGACACACACACACACACACACTTGACACACACACACACACACACACACTGGACACACACACACACCCACACACTGGAAACACACCCACACACTGGAAACACACACACACACTGGTGAAACACACACACACACTGGACACACACACTGGTGAAACACACACACACACTGGACACACACACACAAACACTGGACAAACACACACACACACAAACACTGGACAAACACACACACACACTGGACAAACACACACACACACACTGGACACACACACACTAGACAAACACACACACACACACACACTGGACAAACACACACACACGCACTGGACAAACACACACACACACACACACTGGACAAACACACACACACACTGGACAAACACACACACACACACACACACACACTGGACAAACACACACACACACACACATACACTGGACAAACACACACACACACTGGACAAACACACACACACACACACTGGACACACACACACACACACACACACACACACACACTGGACACACACACACTGGACACACACACACACACTGGACAAACACACACACACTGGACTCACACACACACTGGTCAAACACACACACACACACACACACACACACACACACACACACACACACACACACACACACTGGACAAACACACACACACACACACACTGGACAAACACACACACACACACACACTGGACAAACACACACACACACTGGACAAACACACACACACACACACTGGACAAACACACACACACACACACACTGGACAAACACACACACACACACTGGACAAACACACACACACACTGGACAAACACACACACACACACACACTGGGCAAACACACACACACACACACACTGGTCAAACACACACACACACACACACTGGACAAACACACACACACACACACACACACACACTGGTCAAACACACACACACACACACACTGGACAAACACACACACACACACACACACACACTGGACAAACACACACACCCTGGACACACACACACACTGGACAAACACACACACACACAGGACACACACACACACTGGACAAACACACACACTCTCACACACACACAAATGCGTGTCTTCCTATAATTGTGAGGACCTTGACCCAGGACCTCTTACAATAACACTGTTAAAATACCAATGGGATCGTTTGTTGTCTTTTATGTTGAATAACAAATTGTATAATTATATATGGACATACTCTCCATAGTTGTACAAGTATACAAGGATATATTGTACTTTTCATAATAAAACATACTTGAAACAAGAAACAGCATGTTAATTGTGAAAACAGTTTAGTTATTGATTTTACATTGTCTCTGTCAGGTTGACGTTAACCTGCGACTGGTTACATGAAACAAATATGAAATGAAATACAAAACAATTAAATATGTACAACAGAGTGTTGTAATGCAGGGTTACTATAGCAACAGAGTGTTGTGATGCAGGGTTACTATAGCAACAGAGTGTTGTGATGCAGGGTCACTATAGCAACAGAGTGTGGTGATGCAGGGTCACTATAGCAACAGAGTGTTGTGATGCAGGGTTACTATAGCAACAGAGTGTTGTAATGCAGGGTTACTATAGCAACAGAGTGTTGTAATGCAGGGTTACTATAGCAACAGAGTGTTGTAATGCAGGGTTACTATAGCAACAGAGTGTTGTGATGCAGGGTTACTATAGCAACAGAGTGTTGTGATGCAGGGTCACTATAGCAACAGAGTGTGGTGATGCAGGGTCACTATAGCAACAGAGTGTTGTGATGCAGGGTCACTATAGCAACAGAGTGTTGTGATGCAGGGTCACTATAGCAACAGAGTGTTGTGATGCAGGGTTACTATAGCAACAGAGTGTTGTAATGCAGGGTTACTATAGCAACAGAGTGTTGTAATGCAGGGTTACTATAGCAACAGAGTGTTGTGATGCAGGGTCACTATAGCAACAGAGTGTTGTGATGCAGGGTCACTATAGCAACAGAGTGTTGTGATGCAGGGTCACTATAGCAACAGAGTGTTGTGATGCAGGGTCACTATAGCAACAGAGTGTTGTGATGCAGGGTTACTATAGCAACAGAGTGTTGTGATGCAGGGTCACTATAGCAACAGAGTGTTGTGATGCAGGGTCACTATAGCAACAGAGTGTTGTGATGCAGGGTCACTATAGCAACAGAGTGTTGTGATGCAGGGTTACTATAGCAACAGAGTGTTGTAATGCAGGGTTACTATAGCAACAGAGTGTTGTAATTCAGGGTTACTATAGCAACAGAGTGTTGTGATGCAGGGTCGCTATAGCAACAGAGTGTTGTGATGCAGGGTCACTATAGCAACAGAGTGTTGTGATGCAGGGTCACTATAGCAACAGAGTGTTGTGATGCAGGGTCACTATAGCAACAGAGTGTTGTGATGCAGGGTCACTATAGCAACAGTGTTGTGATGCAAGGTCTCTCTCTCTCCTCTCTCTGCTCTGCTCTCTCTGCTCTGCTCTCTCTGCTCTCTCTTTCTGCTCTCTCTGTTCTCTGCTCTCTCTCTCTCTCTGTTCTCTGCTCTCTCTCTCTCTCTGCTCTGCCCTCTCTGCTCTGCCCTCTCTGCTCTGCTCTCTATCTCTCTCTCTGTTCTCTGCTCTCTGCTCTGTCCTCTCTGCTCTGCTCTCTATCTTTCTCTCTGTTCTCTGCTCTCTCTGTTCTCTGCTCCCTTTCTGTTCTCTGCTCTCTCTCTGTTCTCTCTTTTCTCTGCTCTCCCTCTGCTCTGCTCTCTTTTCTCTGCTCTCTCTCGCTCTCTCTCTCACTCTCTCGCTCTCTCTCTCCGTCTCTGCTCTCTCTGCCCTCTCTGTTCTCTCTGCTCTCTCTGCCCTCTCTCTGCTCTCTCTCTAATCTCTCTGCTCCCTCTCTGCTCTCTCTGCCCTCTCTCTGCTCTCTCTGCTCTCTCTCTGCTCTCTCTGCTCTTCTCATTCTGTCTCTCTCTGCTTTCTCTACTCTGCTCTCTCTTTGTTCTCTGTCTCTCTCTCTGCTTTCTCTGCTCTGCTCTCTCTGTTCTCTGTGTCTCTCTCTCTGCTTTCTCTGTTCTCTCTCTCTCTCTCTCACGCACTCGCTCTCTCTCTCTCTCTCTCTCGCTCTCTCTCGCTCTCTTCTCGCTCCTCTCTTCTCGCTCCTCTCTTCTCGCTTTCTGCTCTGCTCTCACGCTCCGCTCTCACGCTCTGCTCTCTCTCTTTTCTCTGCTCTGTCTCTGTTCTCTCTCTGCTCTCTCTGCCCTCTCTCTCTCTGTTCTCTGCTCTCTCTGCCCCCTCTCTTCTCTCTCCCTGCTCTCTCTTCTCTCTCCCTGCTCTCTCTCTTCGCTCTCCCTCCTCTCGCTCTGCTCTCTCTCTCTCCCTGCTCTCTCTCTGCTCTCTCTGCTCTCTGCTCTCTCTGCCCTCTCTCTTCTCGCTCTCTGCTCTCTCTCTGCTCGCTGCTCTTTCTCTCTCTCTCTCTCTGCTCTCTCTCTCTCTCTGTTCTCTCTCTCTCGCGCTCTCTCTCTCGTGCTCTCTCTCTCGCACGCTCTGCTCTCTCTCTTTTCTCTCTCTGTTCTCTGCTCTCTCTGTTCTCTCTCTGCTCTCTGCTCTCTCTGCCCTCTGTCTCTCTGTTCTCTGCTCTCTCTGCCCCGTCTCTCTCTGTTCTCTGCTCTCTCTGCCCCCTCTCTCTCTGTTCTCTGCTCTCTCTGCCCCCTCTCTTCTCTCTCCCTGCTCTCTCTCTTCTCTCTCCCTGCTTTCTCTCTGCTCTCTCTCTTTCTCTCTGTTCTCTGCTCTTTGCTCTCTCTGCCCTCTCTCTTCTCACTCTCTGCTCTTTCTCTCTCTGCTCTCTGGTCTTTCTCTCTGCTCTCTCGCTGCTCTCTCTGCTCTTTGCTCTCTCTGCTCTCTGCTCTCTGCCCTCTCTTCCTCTCTGCTCTCTGCTCTTTGCTCTCTCTGCCCTCTCTTCTCTCTCTGTTTTCTCTCTCTTCTCTCTCTCTGCTCTCTCTCTCTTCTCTCTCTCTGCTCTCTCTCTGCTCTCTCTTCTCTCTGCTCTCTGCTCTGCTCTCTGCTCTCTCTCTGATCTCTCTCTGCTCTCCTCTCTCTACTCTCCTCTCTCTCTGCTCTACATCTCTCTCTGCGTGCTCTGCTCTCTCTCTCTGCACTCTCTCTCTGCTCTCTCTCTCTGTGTTCTCTGCTCTCTCTCTCTGCTCTCTCTCTCTGTGTTCTCTGCTCTCTCTCTCTGCTCTCTCTCTCTCGCGCTCTCTCTCGCTCTCTCTCTGTCTCTGTCGCGCTCTCTCTCTGTCGCGCTCTCGCTCTCGCGCTCTCTCTTGCGCTCTCGCTCTCTCTTTCTGTCGCGCTCTCGCTCTCTCTCGCTCTCTCTCTGTCGTTCTCTCGCTCTCTCTCTGTCGCTCTCTCGCTGTCGCGCTCTCGCTCTCTCTCTCGCGCTCTCTCTCGCTCTCGCGCTCTCTCTCGCTCTCTCTCGCGCTCTCTCGCGCTCTCATTCTCTCGCTCCTCTCTTCTCGCTCCTCTGTTCTCGCTCCTCTCTTCTCGCTCCTCTCTTCTCGCTCCTCTCTCTCTGCTCTGCTCTCTCTCTTTTCTCTCTCACTCTCTGCTCTCTCTCTGCTCTCTCTCTCTGCTCTTTCTCGCTCTCTCTCTGCTCTCTCTCTGCTCTTTCTCTCTCTCTCTGCTCTGTCTCTCTCTCTCTCTGCTCTCTGCTCTTTGCTCTCTCTGCCCTCTCTTCTCTCTCTCTGCTCTCTCTGTTTTCTCTACTCTCTCTCTGCTCTCTGCTCTCTCTCTTTTCTCTCTCTCTCTCTCTCTGTTCTCTGCTCTCTCTCTCTCTGTTCTATGCTCTCTGCTTTCTCTCTGCTCTCTCTCTCTGTTTTCTGCTCTCTCTCTCTGCTCCCTCTCTCTCTCTGCTCTCTTTGCTCTCTCTGCTCTCTCTCTCTCTGCCCTCTCTTCTCTCTCTCTCTCTCTCTCTCTCTCTGTTCTCTGCTCTCCTCTTTCTGCCCTCTCTCTCTGCCCTCTCTCTTCGCTCTCTCTGCTCTGCTCTCTGCTGTCTCTCTGCTCTCTCTCCTCTGCTCTCTCTGCTCTCTCTCTCTTCTCTCTGCTCTGCTGCTCTCTCACTTTTCTCTGTTCTCTCTGCTCTCTCTCCCCCCAATCTCTCTTGCTTTTTATATCTTAACAGGGGTGCAGTTTGGACAATCACCACTTGATGTCAGTGTTAAACCAGAAGTGATGAAAACAACATCACTGCATTGAGAGAGAGAGAGAGAGTCTAATATACTGATATACAGTGCATTCGGAAAGTATTCAGACCCCTAAAACTGGCCTGTCACTAAATCTGGCCTGTCACTAAAACTGGCCTGTCACTAAAACGGTCCTGTCACTAAAACGGTCCTGTCACTAAAACGGTCCTGTCACTAAAACTGGTCTGTCACTAAAACGGTCCTGTCACTAAAACTGGTCTGTCACTAAAACGGTCCTGTCACTAAAACTGGCCTGTCACTAAAAAAGGAAAAGACTGTGTTCCTTATTGTAAAATGTACAACAGGATATATAGACTGTGTTCCCTATAATAAAATATACAACAGGATATATAGACTGTGTTCCCTATAATAAAATATACAACAGGATATATAGACTGTTCGCTATAATAAAATATACAACAGGATATATAGACTGTGTTCCCTATAATAAAATATACAACAGGATATATAGACTGTTCGCTATAATAAAATATACAACAGGATATATAGACTGTGTTCCCTATAATAAAATATACAACAGGATATATAGACTGTTCGCTATAATAAAATATACAACAGGATATATAGACTGTGTTCCCTATAATAAAATATACAACAGGATATATAGACTGTGTTCTCTATAATATAATATACAACAGGATATATAGACTGTGTTCCCTATAATAAAATATACAACAGGATATATAGACTGTGTTCCCTATAATAAAATATACAACAGGATATATAGACTGTGTTCCCTATAATAAAATATACAACAGGATATATAGACTGTGTTCCCTATAATAAAATATACAACAGGATATATAGACTGTGTTCCCTATAATAAAATATACAACAGGATATATAGACTGTGTTCTCTATAATATAATATACAACAGGATATATAGACTGTGTTCCCTATAATAAAATATACAACAGGATATATAGACTGTGTTCCCTATAATAAAATATACAACAGGATATATAGACTGTGTTGCCTATAATAAAATATACAACAGGATATATAGACTGTGTTCCCTATAATAAAATATACAACAGGATATATAGACTGTGTTCTCTATAATATAATATACAACAGGATATATAGACTGTGTTCCCTATAATAAAATATACAACAGGATATATAGACTGTGTTCCCTATAATATAATATACAACAGGATATATAGACTGTGTTCCCTATAATAAAATATACAACAGGATATATAGACTGTGTTCCCTATAATAAAATATACAACAGGATATATAGACTGTGTTCCCTATAATAAAATATACAACAGGATATATAGACTGTGTTCCCTATAATAAAATATACAACAGGATATATAGACTGTGTTCCCTATAATAAAATATACAACAGGATATATAGACTGTGTTCCCTATAATAAAATATACAACAGGATATATAGACTGTGTTCCCTATAATAAAATGTACAACAGGATATATAGACTGTGTTCCCTATAATAAAATATACAACAGGATATATAGACTGTGTTCCCTATAATAAAATGTACAACAGGATATATAGACTGTGTTCCCTATAATAAAATATACAACAGGATATATAGACTGTGTTCCCTATAATAAAATATACAACAGGATATATAGACTGTGTTCCCTATAATAAAATATACAACAGGATATATAGACTGTGTTCCCTATAATAAAATATACAACAGGATATATAGACTGTGTTCCCTATAATAAAATGTACAACAGGATATATAGACTGTGTTCCCTATAATAAAATATACAACAGGATATATAGACTGTGTTCCCTATAATAAAATATACAACAGGATATATAGACTGTGTTCCCTATAATAAAATGTACAACAGGATATATAGACTGTGTTCCCTATAATAAAATGTACAGCAGGATATATAGACTGTGTTCCCTATAATAAAATATACAACAGGATATATAGACTGTGTTCCCTATAATAAAATATACAACAGGATATATAGACTGTGTTCCCTATAATAAAATATACAACAGGATATATAGACTGTGTTCCCTATAATAAAATATACAACAGGATATATAGACTGTGTTCCCTATAATAAAATGTACAACAGGATATATAGACTGTGTTCCCTATAATAAAATATACAACAGGATATATAGACTGTGTTCCCTATAATATACAACAGGATATATAGACTGTTTTCCCTATAATAAAATATACAACAGGATATATAGACTGTGTTCTCTATAATATAATATACAACAGGATATATAGACTGTGTTCCCTATAATAAAATATACAACAGGATATATAGACTGTGTTCTCTATAATATAATATACAACAGGATATATAGACTGTGTTCCCTATAATATACAACAGGATATATAGACTGTGTTCCCTATAATGTACAACAGGATATATAGACTGTGTTCCCTATAATAAAATATACAACAGGATATATAGACTGTGTTCCCTATAATAAAATGTACAACAGGATATATAGACTGTGTTCCCTATAATAAAATATACAACAGGATATATAGACTGTGTTCCCTATAATAAAATATACAACAGGATATATAGACTGTGTTCCCTATAATAAAATATACAACAGGATATATAGACTGTGTTCCCTATAATAAAATATACAACAGGATATATAGACTGTGTTCTCTATAATATAATATACAACAGGATATATAGACTGTGTTCCCTATAATAAAATATACAACAGGATATATAGACTGTGTTCTCTATAATATAATATACAACAGGATATATAGACTGTGTTCCCTATAATAAAATATACAACAGGATATATAGACTGTGTTCCCTATAATAAAATATACAACAGGATATATAGACTGTGTTCCCTATAATAAAATATACAACAGGATATATAGACTGTGTTCCCTATAATAAAATATACAACAGGATATATAGACTGTGTTCCCTATAATAAAATATACAACAGGATATATAGACTGTGTTCCCTATAATAAAATATACAACAGGATATATAGACTGTGTTCCCTATAATAAAATATACAACAGGATATATAGACTGTGTTCCCTATAATAAAATGTACAACAGGATATATAGACTGTGTTCCCTATAATAAAATATACAACAGGATATATACACTGTGTTCCCTATAATAAAATGTACAACAGGATATATAGACTGTGTTCCCTATAATAAAATATACAACAGGATATATAGACTGTGTTCCCTATAATAAAATGTACAACAGGATATATAGACTGTTCCCTATAATAAAATATACAACAGGATATATAGACTGTGTTCCCTATAATAAAATATACAACAGGATATATAGACTGTGTTCCCTATAATAAAATGTACAACAGGATATATAGACTGTGTTCCCTATAATAAAATGTACAACAGGATATATAGACTGTGTTCCCTATAATAAAATATACAACAGGATATATAGACTGTGTTCCCTATAATAAAATGTACAACAGGATATATAGACTGTGTTCCCTATAATAAAATGTACAACAGGATATATAGACTGTGTTCCCTATAATAAAATATACAACAGGATATATAGACTGTGTTCCCTATAATAAAATATACAACAGGATATATAGACTGTGTTCCCTATAATAAAATATACAACAGGATATATAGACTGTGTTCCCTATAATAAAATATACAACAGGATATATAGACTGTGTTCCCTATAATAAAATGTACAACAGGATATATAGACTGTGTTCCCTATAATAAAATATACAACAGGATATATAGACTGTGTTCCCTATAATAAAATGTACAACAGGATATATAGACTGTGTTCCCTATAATAAAATATACAACAGGATATATAGACTGTGTTCCCTATAATAAAATATACAACAGGATATATAGACTGTGTTCTCTATAATATACAACAGGATATATAGACTGTGTTCCCTATAATAAAATATACAACAGGATATATAGACTGTGTTCTCTATAATATAATATACAACAGGATATATAGACTGTGTTCCCTATAATAAAATATACAACAGGATATATAGACTGTGTTCTCTATAATATAATATACAACAGGATATATAGACTGTGTTCCCTATAATATACAACAGGATATATAGACTGTGTTCCCTATAATGTACAACAGGATATATAGACTGTGTTCCCTATAATAAAATATACAACAGGATATATAGACTGTGTTCCCTATAATAAAATGTACAACAGGATATATAGACTGTGTTCCCTATAATAAAATATACAACAGGATATATAGACTGTGTTCCCTATAATAAAATATACAACAGGATATATAGACTGTGTTCTCTATAATATAATATAAAACCGGATATATAGACTGTGTTCCCTATAATAAAATATACAACAGGATATATAGACTGTGTTCTCTATAATATAATATACAACAGGATATATAGACTGTGTTCCCTATAATAAAATATACAACAGGATATATAGACTGTGTTCTCTATAATATAATATACAACAGGATATATAGACTGTGTTCCCTATAATATACAACAGGATATATAGACTGTGTTCCCTATAATAAAATATACAACAGGATATATAGACTGTGTTCTCTATAATTTAATATACAACAGGATATATAGACTGTGTTCCCTATAATAAAATATACAACAGGATATATAGACTGTGTTCCCTATAATAAAATGTACAACAGGATATATAGACTGTGTTCCCTATAATAAAATATACAACAGGATATATAGACTGTGTTCCCTATAATAAAATATACAACAGGATATATAGACTGTGTTCTCTATAATATAATATACAACCGGATATATAGACTGTGTTCCCTATAATAAAATATACAACAGGATATATAGACTGTGTTCTCTATAATATAATATACAACAGGATATATAGACTGTGTTCCCTATAATAAAATATACAACAGGATATATAGACTGTGTTCTCTATAATATAATATACAACAGGATATATAGACTGTGTTCCCTATAATATACAACAGGATATATAGACTGTGTTCCCTATAATAAAATATACAACAGGATATATAGACTGTGTTCTCTATAATATAATATACAACAGGATATATAGACTGTGTTCCCTATAATAAAATATACAACAGGATATATAGACTGTGTTCTCTATAATATAATATACAACAGGATATATAGACTGTGTTCCCTATAATAAAATATACAACAGGATATATAGACTGTGTTCCCTATAATAAAATGTACAACAGGATATATAGACTGTGTTCCCTATAATAAAATATACAACAGGATATATAGACTGTGTTCCCTATAATAAAATATACAACAGGATATATAGACTGTGTTCCCTATAATAAAATATACAACAGGATATATAGACTGTGTTCCCTATAATAAAATATACAACAGGATATATAGACTGTGTTCCCTATAATATACAACAGGATATATAGACTGTGTTCCCTATAATAAAATATACAACAGGATATATAGACTGTGTTCCCTATAATAAAATATACAACAGGATATATAGACTGTGTTCCCTATAATAAAATATACAACAGGATATATAGACTGTGTTCCCTATAATAAAATATACAACAGGATATATAGACTGTGTTCTCTATAATAAAATATACAACAGGATATATAGACTGTGTTCCCTATAATATACAACAGGATATATAGACTGTGTTCCCTATAATATAATATACAACAGGATATATAGACTGTGTTCTCTATAATAAAATGTACAACAGGATATATAGACTGTGTTCCCTATAATATACAACAGGATATATAGACTGTGTTCCCTATAATAAAATATACAACAGGATATATAGACTGTGTTCCCTATAATATACAACAGGATATATAGACTGTGTTCCCTATAATAAAATATACAACAGGATATATAGACTGTGTTCCCTATAATAAAATGTACAACAGGATATATAGACTGTGTTCCTTATAATAAAATATACAACAGGATATATAGACTGTGTTCTCTATAATATAATATACAACAGGATATATAGACTGTGTTCCCTATAATAAAATATACAACAGGATATATAGACTGTGTTCTCTATAATATAATATACAACAGGATATATAGACTGTGTTCCCTATAATATACAACAGGATATATAGACTGTGTTCCCTATAATAGTACAACAGGATATATAGACTGTGTTCCCTATAATAAAATATACAACAGGATATATAGACTGTGTTCCCTATAATAAAATGTACAACAGGATATATAGACTGTGTTCCCTATAATAAAATATACAACAGGATATATAGACTGTGTTCCCTATAATAAAATATACAACAGGATATATAGACTGTGTTCTCTATAATATAATATACAACAGGATATATAGACTGTGTTCCCTATAATAAAATATACAACAGGATATATAGACTGTGTTCTCTATAATATAATATACAACAGGATATATAGACTGTGTTCCCTATAATAAAATATACAACAGGATATATAGACTGTGTTCCCTATAATAAAATGTACAACAGGATATATAGACTGTGTTCCCTATAATAAAATATACAACAGGATATATAGACTGTGTTCCCTATAATAAAATATACAACAGGATATATAGACTGTGTTCCCTATAATAAAATATACAACAGGATATATAGACTGTGTTCCCTATAATAAAATATACAACAGGATATATAGACTGTGTTCCCTATAATATACAACAGGATATATAGACTGTGTTCCCTATAATAAAATATACAACAGGATATATAGACTGTGTTCCCTATAATAAAATATACAACAGGATATATAGACTGTGTTCCCTATAATAAAATATACAACAGGATATATAGACTGTGTTCCCTATAATAAAATATACAACAGGATATATAGACTGTGTTCTCTATAATAAAATATACAACAGGATATATAGACTGTGTTCCCTATAATATACAACAGGATATATAGACTGTGTTCCCTATAATATAATATACAACAGGATATATAGACTGTGTTCTCTATAATAAAATGTACAACAGGATATATAGACTGTGTTCCCTATAATATACAACAGGATATATAGACTGTGTTCCCTATAATAAAATATACAACAGGATATATAGACTGTGTTCCCTATAATATACAACAGGATATATAGACTGTGTTCCCTATAATAAAATATACAACAGGATATATAGACTGTGTTCCCTATAATAAAATGTACAACAGGATATATAGACTGTGTTCTCTATAATAAAATATACAACAGGATATATAGACTGTGTTCTCTATAATATAATATACAACAGGATATATAGACTGTATTCCCTATAATAAAATATACAACAGGATATATAGACTGTGTTCTCTATAATATAATATACAACAGGATATATAGACTGTGTTCCCTATAATATACAACAGGATATATAGACTGTGTTCCCTATAATGTACAACAGGATATATAGACTGTGTTCCCTATAATAAAATATACAACAGGATATATAGACTGTGTTCCCTATAATAAAATGTACAACAGGATATATAGACTGTGTTCCCTATAATAAAATATACAACAGGATATATAGACTGTGTTCCCTATAATAAAATATACAACAGGATATATAGACTGTGTTCTCTATAATATAATATACAACCGGATATATAGACTGTGTTCCCTATAATAAAATATACAACAGGATATATAGACTGTGTTCTCTATAATATAATATACAACAGGATATATAGACTGTGTTCCCTATAATAAAATATACAACAGGATATATAGACTGTGTTCTCTATAATATAATATACAACAGGATATATAGACTGTGTTCCCTATAATATACAACAGGATATATAGACTGTGTTCCCTATAATAAAATATACAACAGGATATATAGACTGTGTTCTCTATAATTTAATATACAACAGGATATATAGACTGTGTTCCCTATAATAAAATATACAACAGGATATATAGACTGTGTTCCCTATAATAAAATGTACAACAGGATATATAGACTGTGTTCCCTATAATAAAATATACAACAGGATATATAGACTGTGTTCCCTATAATAAAATATACAACAGGATATATAGACTGTGTTCTCTATAATATAATATACAACAGGATATATAGACTGTGTTCCCTATAATAAAATATACAACAGGATATATAGACTGTGTTCTCTATAATATAATATACAACAGGATATATAGACTGTGTTCCCTATAATAAAATATACAACAGGATATATAGACTGTGTTCTCTATAATATAATATACAACAGGATATATAGACTGTGTTCCCTATAATATACAACAGGATATATAGACTGTGTTCCCTATAATAAAATATACAACAGGATATATAGACTGTGTTCTCTATAATATAATATACAACAGGATATATAGACTGTGTTCCCTATAATAAAATATACAACAGGATATATAGACTGTGTTCTCTATAATATAATATACAACAGGATATATAGACTGTGTTCCCTATAATAAAATATACAACAGGATATATAGACTGTGTTCCCTATAATAAAATGTACAACAGGATATATAGACTGTGTTCCCTATAATAAAATATACAACAGGATATATAGACTGTGTTCCCTATAATAAAATATACAACAGGATATATAGACTGTGTTCCCTATAATAAAATATACAACAGGATATATAGACTGTGTTCCCTATAATAAAATATACAACAGGATATATAGACTGTGTTCCCTATAATATACAACAGGATATATAGACTGTGTTCCCTATAATAAAATATACAACAGGATATATAGACTGTGTTCCCTATAATAAAATATACAACAGGATATATAGACTGTGTTCCCTATAATAAAATATACAACAGGATATATAGACTGTGTTCCCTATAATAAAATATACAACAGGATATATAGACTGTGTTCTCTATAATAAAATATACAACAGGATATATAGACTGTGTTCCCTATAATATACAACAGGATATATAGACTGTGTTCCCTATAATATAATATACAACAGGATATATAGACTGTGTTCTCTATAATAAAATGTACAACAGGATATATAGACTGTGTTCCCTATAATATACAACAGGATATATAGACTGTGTTCCCTATAATAAAATATACAACAGGATATATAGACTGTGTTCCCTATAATATACAACAGGATATATAGACTGTGTTCCCTATAATAAAATATACAACAGGATATATAGACTGTGTTCCCTATAATAAAATGTACAACAGGATATATAGACTGTGTTCTCTATAATAAAATATACAACAGGATATATAGACTGTGTTCTCTATAATATAATATACAACAGGATATATAGACTGTGTTCCCTATAATAAAATATACAACAGGATATATAGACTGTGTTCTCTATAATATAATATACAACAGGATATATAGACTGTGTTCCCTATAATATACAACAGGATATATAGACTGTGTTCCCTATAATGTACAACAGGATATATAGACTGTGTTCCCTATAATAAAATATACAACAGGATATATAGACTGTGTTCCCTATAATAAAATATACAACAGGATATATAGACTGTGTTCCCTATAATAAAATATACAACAGGATATATAGACTGTGTTCCCTATAATAAAATGTACAACAGGATATATAGACTGTGTTCCCTATAATAAAATATACAACAGGATATATAGACTGTGTTCCCTATAATAAAATGTACAACAGGATATATAGACTGTGTTCCCTATAATAAAATATACAACAGGATATATAGACTGTGTTCCCTATAATAAAATATACAACAGGATATATAGACTGTGTTCTCTATAATATAATATACAACAGGATATATAGACTGTGTTCCCTATAATAAAATATACAACAGGATATATAGACTGTGTTCTCTATAATATAATATACAACAGGATATATAGACTGTGTTCCCTATAATAAAATATACAACAGGATATATAGACTGTGTTCCCTATAATAAAATATACAACAGGATATATAGACTGTGTTCCCTATAATAAAATATACAACAGGATATATAGACTGTGTTCTCTATAATATAATATACAACAGGATATATAGACTGTGTTCCCTATAATAAAATATACAACAGGATATATAGACTGTGTTCTCTATAATATAATATACAACAGGATATATAGACTGTGTTCCCTATAATAAAATATACAACAGGATATATAGACTGTGTTCCCTATAATAAAATGTACAACAGGATATATAGACTGTGTTCCCTATAATAAAATATACAACAGGATATATAGACTGTGTTCCCTATAATAAAATATACAACAGGATATATAGACTGTGTTCCCTATAATAAAATATACAACAGGATATATAGACTGTGTTCCCTATAATAAAATATACAACAGGATATATAGACTGTGTTCCCTATAAATATACAACAGGATATATAGACTGTGTTCCCTATAATAAAATATACAACAGGATATATAGACTGTGTTCCCTATAATAAAATATACAACAGGATATATAGACTGTGTTCCCTATAATAAAATATACAACAGGATATATAGACTGTGTTCCCTATAATAAAATATACAACAGGATATATAGACTGTGTTCTCTATAATAAAATATACAACAGGATATATAGACTGTGTTCCCTATAATATACAACAGGATATATAGACTGTGTTCCCTATAATATAATATACAACAGGATATATAGACTGTGTTCTCTATAATAAAATGTACAACAGGATATATAGACTGTGTTCCCTATAATATACAACAGGATATATAGACTGTGTTCCCTATAATAAAATATACAACAGGATATATAGACTGTGTTCCCTATAATATACAACAGGATATATAGACTGTGTTCCCTATAATAAAATATACAACAGGATATATAGACTGTGTTCCCTATAATAAAATGTACAACAGGATATATAGACTGTGTTCTCTATAATAAAATATACAACAGGATATATAGACTGTGTTCTCTATAATATAATATACAACAGGATATATAGACTGTATTCCCTATAATAAAATATACAACAGGATATATAGACTGTGTTCTCTATAATATAATATACAACAGGATATATAGACTGTGTTCCCTATAATATACAACAGGATATATAGACTGTGTTCCCTATAATGTACAACAGGATATATAGACTGTGTTCCCTATAATAAAATATACAACAGGATATATAGACTGTGTTCCCTATAATAAAATGTACAACAGGATATATAGACTGTGTTCCCTATAATAAAATATACAACAGGATATATAGACTGTGTTCCCTATAATAAAATATACAACAGGATATATAGACTGTGTTCTCTATAATATAATATACAACCGGATATATAGACTGTGTTCCCTATAATAAAATATACAACAGGATATATAGACTGTGTTCTCTATAATATAATATACAACAGGATATATAGACTGTGTTCCCTATAATAAAATATACAACAGGATATATAGACTGTGTTCTCTATAATATAATATACAACAGGATATATAGACTGTGTTCCCTATAATAAATATACAACAGGATATATAGACTGTGTTCCCTATAATAAAATATACAACAGGATATATAGACTGTGTTCTCTATAATATAATATACAACAGGATATATAGACTGTGTTCCCTATAATAAAATATACAACAGGATATATAGACTGTGTTCCCTATAATAAAATATACAACAGGATATATAGACTGTGTTCCCTATAATAAAATATACAACAGGATATATAGACTGTGTTCCCTATAATAAAATATACAACAGGATATATAGACTGTGTTCCCTATAATATAATATACAACAGGATATATAGACTGTGTTCCCTATAATAAAATATACAACAGGATATATAGACTGTGTTCTCTATAATATAATATACAACAGGATATATAGACTGTGTTCCCTATAATAAAATATACAACAGGATATATAGACTGTGTTCTCTATAATAAAATATACAACAGGATATATAGACTGTGTTCCCTATAAATATACAACAGGATATATAGACTGTGTTCCCTATAATAAAATATACAACAGGATATATAGACTGTGTTCTCTATAATATAATATACAACAGGATATATAGACTGTGTTCCCTATAATAAAATATACAACAGGATATATAGACTGTGTTCTCTATAATATAATATACAACAGGATATATAGACTGTGTTCCCTATAATAAAATATACAACAGGATATATAGACTGTGTTCCCTATAATAAAATGTACAACAGGATATATAGACTGTGTTCCCTATAATAAAATATACAACAGGATATATAGACTGTGTTCCCTATAATAAAATATACAACAGGATATATAGACTGTGTTCCCTATAATAAAATATACAACAGGATATATAGACTGTGTTCCCTATAATAAAATATACAACAGGATATATAGACTGTGTTCCCTATAATAAATATACAACAGGATATATAGACTGTGTTCCCTATAATAAAATATACAACAGGATATATAGACTGTGTTCCCTATAATAAAATATACAACAGGATATATAGACTGTGTTCCCTATAATAAAATATACAACAGGATATATAGACTGTGTTCCCTATAATAAAATATACAACAGGATATATAGACTGTGTTCTCTATAATAAAATATACAACAGGATATATAGACTGTGTTCCCTATAATAAAATATACAACAGGATATATAGACTGTGTTCCCTATAATAAAATATACAACAGGATATATAGACTGTGTTCTCTATAATATAATATACAACAGGATATATAGACTGTGTTCCCTATAATAAAATATACAACAGGATATATAGACTGTGTTCTCTATAATATAATATACAACAGGATATATAGACTGTGTTCCCTATAATATACAACAGGATATATAGACTGTGTTCCCTATAATAAATATACAACAGGATATATAGACTGTGTTCCCTATAATAAAATATACAACAGGATATATAGACTGTGTTCCCTATAATAAAATATACAACAGGATATATAGACTGTGTTCCCTATAATAAAATATACAACAGGATATATAGACTGTGTTCCCTATAATAAAATATACAACAGGATATATAGACTGTGTTCCCTATAATAAAATATACAACAGGATATATAGACTGTGTTCCCTATAATAAAATATACAACAGGATATATAGACTGTGTTCCCTATAATAAAATATACAACAGGATATATAGACTGTGTTCTCTATAATAAAATATACAACAGGATATATAGACTGTGTTCCCTATAATAAAATATACAACAGGATATATAGACTGTGTTCTCTATAATAAAATATACAACAGGATATATAGACTGTGTTCCCTATAATAAAATATACAACAGGATATATAGACTGTGTTCCCTATAATAAAATATACAACAGGATATATAGACTGTGTTCCCTATAATAAAATATACAACAGGATATATAGACTGTGTTCCCTATAATAAAATATACAACAGGATATATAGACTGTGTTCTCTATAATAAAATATACAACAGGATATATAGACTGTGTTCCCTATAAATATACAACAGGATATATAGACTGTGTTCCCTATAATAAAATATACAACAGGATATATAGACTGTGTTCCCTATAATAAAATGTACAACAGGATATATAGACTGTGTTCCCTATAATAAAATATACAACAGGATATATAGACTGTGTTCTCTATAATAAAATGTACAACAGGATATATAGACTGTGTTCCCTATAATATACAACAGGATATATAGACTGTGTTCCCTATAATAAAATATACAACAGGATATATAGACTGTGTTCCCTATAATATACAACAGGATATATAGACTGTGTTCCCTATAATAAAATATACAACAGGATATATAGACTGTGTTCCCTATAATAAAATGTACAACAGGATATATAGACTGTGTTCCCTATAATAAAATATACAACAGGATATATAGACTGTGTTCTCTATAATAAAATATACAACAGGATATATAGACTGTGTTCCCTATAATATACAACAGGATATATAGACTGTGTTCCCTATAATAAAATATACAACAGGATATATAGACTGTGTTCCCTATAATAAAATATACAACAGGATATATAGACTGTGTTCTCTATAATAAAATATACAACAGGATATATAGACTGTGTTCCCTATAAAATATACAACAGGATATATAGACTGTGTTCCCTATAATGTACAACAGGATATATAGACTGTGTTCCCTATAATAAAATATACAACAGGATATATAGACTGTGTTCCCTATAATAAAATATACAACAGGATATATAGACTGTGTTCCCTATAATAAAATATACAACAGGATATATAGACTGTGTTCCCTATAATAAAATATACAACAGGATATATAGACTGTGTTCCCTATAATAAAATATACAACAGGATATATAGACTGTGTTCTCTATAATATAATATACAACAGGATATATAGACTGTGTTCCCTATAATAAAATATACAACAGGATATATAGACTGTGTTCTCTATAATATAATATACAACAGGATATATAGACTGTGTTCCCTATAATATACAACAGGATATATAGACTGTGTTCCCTATAATAAAATATACAACAGGATATATAGACTGTGTTCCCTATAATAAAATATACAACAGGATATATAGACTGTGTTCCCTATAATAAAATATACAACAGGATATATAGACTGTGTTCTCTATAATAAAATATACAACAGGATATATAGACTGTGTTCCCTATAATAAAATATACAACAGGATATATAGACTGTGTTCCCTATAATAAAATATACAACAGGATATATAGACTGTGTTCCCTATAATAAAATATACAACAGGATATATAGACTGTGTTCCCTATAATAAAATATACAACAGGATATATAGACTGTGTTCCCTATAATAAAATATACAACAGGATATATAGACTGTGTTCCCTATAAAAATATACAACAGGATATATAGACTGTGTTCCCTATAATAAAATATACAACAGGATATATAGACTGTGTTCCCTATAATAAAATATACAACAGGATATATAGACTGTGTTCCCTATAATAAAATATACAACAGGATATATAGACTGTGTTCCCTATAATAAAATATACAACAGGATATATAGACTGTGTTCCCTATAATAAAATATACAACAGGATATATAGACTGTGTTCCCTATAATAAAATATACAACAGGATATATAGACTGTGTTCCCTATAATAAAATGTACAACAGGATATATAGACTGTGTTCCCTATAATAAAATATACAACAGGATATATAGACTGTGTTCCCTATAATAAAATATACAACAGGATATATAGACTGTGTTCTCTATAATAAAATATACAACAGGATATATAGACTGTGTTCCCTATAATAAAATATACAACAGGATATATAGACTGTGTTCTCTATAATATAATATACAACAGGATATATAGACTGTGTTCCCTATAATAAAATATACAACAGGATATATAGACTGTGTTCTCTATAATATAATATACAACAGGATATATAGACTGTGTTCCCTATAATAAAATATACAACAGGATATATAGACTGTGTTCTCTATAATAAAATATACAACAGGATATATAGACTGTGTTCCCTATAATAAAATATACAACAGGATATATAGACTGTGTTCCCTATAATAAAATATACAACAGGATATATAGACTGTGTTCCCTATAATAAAATATACAACAGGATATATAGACTGTGTTCCCTATAATAAAATATACAACAGGATATATAGACTGTGTTCCCTATAATAAAATATACAACAGGATATATAGACTGTGTTCCCTATAATATACAACAGGATATATAGACTGTGTTCCCTATAATAAAATGTACAACAGGATATATAGACTGTGTTCCCTATAATAAAATATACAACAGGATATATAGACTGTGTTCCCTATAATAAAATATACAACAGGATATATAGACTGTGTTCCCTATAATAAAATATACAACAGGATATATAGACTGTGTTCCCTATAATAAAATATACAACAGGATATATAGACTGTGTTCTCTATAATAAAATATACAACAGGATATATAGACTGTGTTCCCTATAATATACAACAGGATATATAGACTGTGTTCCCTATAATAAAATATACAACAGGATATATAGACTGTGTTCTCTATAATAAAATATACAACAGGATATATAGACTGTGTTCTCTATAATAAAATATACAACAGGATATATAGACTGTGTTCCCTATAATATACAACAGGATATATAGACTGTGTTCCCTATAATAAAATATACAACAGGATATATAGACTGTGTTCTCTATAATAAAATGTACAACAGGATATATAGACTGTGTTCCCTATAATATACAACAGGATATATAGACTGTGTTCCCTATAATAAAATATACAACAGGATATATAGACTGTGTTCCCTATAATATACAACAGGATATATAGACTGTGTTCCCTATAATAAAATATACAACAGGATATATAGACTGTGTTCCCTATAATAAAATGTACAACAGGATATATAGACTGTGTTCCCTATAATAAAATATACAACAGGATATATAGACTGTGTTCTCTATAATATAATATACAACAGGATATATAGACTGTGTTCCCTATAATAAAATATACAACAGGATATATAGACTGTGTTCTCTATAATATAATATACAACAGGATATATAGACTGTGTTCCCTATAATATACAACAGGATATATAGACTGTGTTCCCTATAATATACAACAGGATATATAGACTGTGTTCCCTATAATAAAATATACAACAGGATATATAGACTGTGTTCCCTATAATAAAATATACAACAGGATATATAGACTGTGTTCCCTATAATAAAATGTACAACAGGATATATAGACTGTGTTCCCTATAATAAAATATACAACAGGATATATAGACTGTGTTCCCTATAATAAAATGTACAACAGGATATATAGACTGTGTTCCCTATAATAAAATATACAACAGGATATATAGACTGTGTTCCCTATAATAAAATATACAACAGGATATATAGACTGTGTTCTCTATAATATAATATACAACAGGATATATAGACTGTGTTCCCTATAATAAAATATACAACAGGATATATAGACTGTGTTCTCTATAATATAATATACAACAGGATATATAGACTGTGTTCCCTATAATAAAATATACAACAGGATATATAGACTGTGTTCTCTATAATATAATATACAACAGGATATATAGACTGTGTTCCCTATAATAAAATATACAACAGGATATATAGACTGTGTTCCCTATAATAAAATATACAACAGGATATATAGACTGTGTTCCCTATAATAAAATATACAACAGGATATATAGACTGTGTTCCCTATAATAAAATATACAACAGGATATATAGACTGTGTTCTCTATAATAAAATATACAACAGGATATATAGACTGTGTTCCCTATAATATACAACAGGATATATAGACTGTGTTCCCTATAATAAAATATACAACAGGATATATAGACTGTGTTCCCTATAATAAAATATACAACAGGATATATAGACTGTGTTCCCTATAATAAAATATACAACAGGATATATAGACTGTGTTCTCTATAATAAAATATACAACAGGATATATAGACTGTGTTCCCTATAATAATACAACAGGATATATAGACTGTGTTCCCTATAATAAAATATACAACAGGATATATAGACTGTGTTCCCTATAAAATATACAACAGGATATATAGACTGTGTTCCCTATAATAAAATATACAACAGGATATATAGACTGTGTTCCCTATAATAAAATGTACAACAGGATATATAGACTGTGTTCCCTATAATAAAATATACAACAGGATATATAGACTGTGTTCCCTATAATAAAATATACAACAGGATATATAGACTGTGTTCCCTATAATATACAACAGGATATATAGACTGTGTTCCCTATAATAAAATATACAACAGGATATATAGACTGTGTTCCCTATAATAAAATATACAACAGGATATATAGACTGTGTTCCCTATAATAAAATATACAACAGGATATATAGACTGTGTTCCCTATAATATACAACAGGATATATAGACTGTGTTCCCTATAATAGTACAACAGGATATATAGACTGTGTTCCCTATAATAAAATATACAACAGGATATATAGACTGTGTTCCCTATAATAAAATATACAACAGGATATATAGACTGTGTTCCCTATAATAAAATATACAACAGGATATATAGACTGTGTTCCCTATAATAAAATATACAACAGGATATATAGACTGTGTTCCCTATAATAAAATATACAACAGGATATATAGACTGTGTTCTCTATAATATAATATACAACAGGATATATAGACTGTGTTCCCTATAATAAAATATACAACAGGATATATAGACTGTGTTCTCTATAATATAATATACAACAGGATATATAGACTGTGTTCCCTATAAATATACAACAGGATATATAGACTGTGTTCCCTATAATAAAATATACAACAGGATATATAGACTGTGTTCTCTATAATAAAATATACAACAGGATATATAGACTGTGTTCCCTATAATAAAATATACAACAGGATATATAGACTGTGTTCCCTATAATAAAATATACAACAGGATATATAGACTGTGTTCCCTATAATAAAATATACAACAGGATATATAGACTGTGTTCCCTATAATAAAATGTACAACAGGATATATAGACTGTGTTCCCTATAATAAAATATACAACAGGATATATAGACTGTGTTCCCTATAATAAAATATACAACAGGATATATAGACTGTGTTCCCTATAATAAAATATACAACAGGATATATAGACTGTGTTCCCTATAATATACAACAGGATATATAGACTGTGTTCCCTATAATAAAATGTACAACAGGATATATAGACTGTGTTCCCTATAATAAAATATACAACAGGATATATAGACTGTGTTCCCTATAATAAAATATACAACAGGATATATAGACTGTGTTCCCTATAATAAAATATACAACAGGATATATAGACTGTGTTCCCTATAATAAAATATACAACAGGATATATAGACTGTGTTCCCTATAATAAAATATACAACAGGATATATAGACTGTGTTCCCTATAATAAAATATACAACAGGATATATAGACTGTGTTCCCTATAATAAAATATACAACAGGATATATAGACTGTGTTCCCTATAATAAAATATACAACAGGATATATAGACTGTGTTCCCTATAATAAAATATACAACAGGATATATAGACTGTGTTCCCTATAATAAAATATACAACAGGATATATAGACTGTGTTCTCTATAATAAAATATACAACAGGATATATAGACTGTGTTCCCTATAATAAAATATACAACAGGATATATAGACTGTGTTCCCTATAATAAAATATACAACAGGATATATAGACTGTGTTCCCTATAATATACAACAGGATATATAGACTGTGTTCCCTATAATAAAATATACAACAGGATATATAGACTGTGTTCCCTATAATAAAATATACAACAGGATATATAGACTGTGTTCCCTATAATAAAATATACAACAGGATATATAGACTGTGTTCCCTATAATAAAATATACAACAGGATATATAGACTGTGTTCCCTATAATAAAATATACAACAGGATATATAGACTGTGTTCCCTATAATAAAATATACAACAGGATATATAGACTGTGTTCCCTATAATAAAATATACAACAGGATATATAGACTGTGTTCCCTATAATAAAATATACAACAGGATATATAGACTGTGTTCCCTATAATAAAATATACAACAGGATATATAGACTGTGTTCCCTATAAATATACAACAGGATATATAGACTGTGTTCCCTATAATAAAATATACAACAGGATATATAGACTGTGTTCCCTATAATAAAATATACAACAGGATATATAGACTGTGTTCCCTATAATAAAATATACAACAGGATATATAGACTGTGTTCCCTATAATAAAATATACAACAGGATATATAGACTGTGTTCCCTATAATAAAATATACAACAGGATATATAGACTGTGTTCCCTATAATAAAATATACAACAGGATATATAGACTGTGTTCCCTATAATAAAATGTACAACAGGATATATAGACTGTGTTCCCTATAATAAAATATACAACAGGATATATAGACTGTGTTCCCTATAATAAAATATACAACAGGATATATAGACTGTGTTCCCTATAATAAAATATACAACAGGATATATAGACTGTGTTCCCTATAATATACAACAGGATATATAGACTGTGTTCCCTATAATAAAATATACAACAGGATATATAGACTGTGTTCCCTATAATAAAATATACAACAGGATATATAGACTGTGTTCCCTATAATAAAATATACAACAGGATATATAGACTGTGTTCCCTATAATAAAATATACAACAGGATATATAGACTGTGTTCCCTATAATAAAATATACAACAGGATATATAGACTGTGTTCTCTATAATAAAATATACAACAGGATATATAGACTGTGTTCCCTATAATATACAACAGGATATATAGACTGTGTTCCCTATAATAAAATATACAACAGGATATATAGACTGTGTTCCCTATAATAAAATATACAACAGGATATATAGACTGTGTTCCCTATAATAAAATATACAACAGGATATATAGACTGTGTTCCCTATAATAAATACAACAGGATATATAGACTGTGTTCCCTATAATAAAATATACAACAGGATATATAGACTGTGTTCTCTATAATAAAATATACAACAGGATATATAGACTGTGTTCCCTATAATATACAACAGGATATATAGACTGTGTTCCCTATAATAAAATATACAACAGGATATATAGACTGTGTTCCCTATAATATACAACAGGATATATAGACTGTGTTCCCTATAATAAAATATACAACAGGATATATAGACTGTGTTCCCTATAATAAAATATACAACAGGATATATAGACTGTGTTCCCTATAATAAAATATACAACAGGATATATAGACTGTGTTCTCTATAATAAAATATACAACAGGATATATAGACTGTGTTCCCTATAATAAAATATACAACAGGATATATAGACTGTGTTCTCTATAATAAAATATACAACAGGATATATAGACTGTGTTCCCTATAATATACAACAGGATATATAGACTGTGTTCCCTATAATATACAACAGGATATATAGACTGTGTTCCCTATAATAAAATATACAACAGGATATATAGACTGTGTTCCCTATAATAAAATATACAACAGGATATATAGACTGTGTTCCCTATAATAAAATATACAACAGGATATATAGACTGTGTTCCCTATAATAAAATATACAACAGGATATATAGACTGTGTTCCCTATAATAAAATATACAACAGGATATATAGACTGTGTTCCCTATAATAAAATGTACAACAGGATATATAGACTGTGTTCCCTATAATAAAATATACAACAGGATATATAGACTGTGTTCCCTATAATAAAATATACAACAGGATATATAGACTGTGTTCTCTATAATATAATATACAACAGGATATATAGACTGTGTTCCCTATAATAAAATATACAACAGGATATATAGACTGTGTTCCCTATAATAAAATGTACAACAGGATATATAGACTGTGTTCCCTATAATAAAATATACAACAGGATATATAGACTGTGTTCCCTATAATAAAATATACAACAGGATATATAGACTGTGTTCCCTATAATAAAATATACAACAGGATATATAGACTGTGTTCCCTATAATATACAACAGGATATATAGACTGTGTTCCCTATAATAAAATATACAACAGGATATATAGACTGTGTTCCCTATAATAAAATATACAACAGGATATATAGACTGTGTTCCCTATAATAAAATATACAACAGGATATATAGACTGTGTTCCCTATAATAAAATATACAACAGGATATATAGACTGTGTTCCCTATAATAAAATATACAACAGGATATATAGACTGTGTTCTCTATAATAAAATATACAACAGGATATATAGACTGTGTTCCCTATAATATACAACAGGATATATAGACTGTGTTCCCTATAATAAAATATACAACAGGATATATAGACTGTGTTCTCTATAATAAAATATACAACAGGATATATAGACTGTGTTCCCTATAATATACAACAGGATATATAGACTGTGTTCCCTATAATAAAATATACAACAGGATATATAGACTGTCGTGTCCCTATAATAAAATGTACAACAGGATATATAGACTGTGTTCCCTATAATAAAATATACAACAGGATATATAGACTGTGTTCCCTATAATAAAATATACAACAGGATATATAGACTGTGTTCCCTATAATAAAATATACAACAGGATATATAGACTGTGTTCTCTATAATAAAATGTACAACAGGATATATAGACTGTGTTCCCTATAATAAAATGTACAACAGGATATATAGACTGTGTTCCCTATAATAAAATATACAACAGGATATATAGACTGTGTTCCCTATAATAAAATATACAACAGGATATATAGACTGTGTTCTCTATAATAAAATGTACAACAGGATATATAGACTGTGTTCCCTATAATATAATATACAACAGGATATATAGACTGTGTTCCCTATAATAAAATATACAACAGGATATATAGACTGTGTTCCCTATAATAAAATATACAACAGGATATATAGACTGTGTTCCCTATAATAAAATGTACAACAGGATATATAGACTGTGTTCCCTATAATAAAATATACAACAGGATATATAGACTGTGTTCCCTATAATAAAATGTACAACAGGATATATAGACTGTGTTCCCTATAATAAAATATACAACAGGATATATAGACTGTGTTCCCTATAATAAAATATACAACAGGATATATAGACTGTGTTCTCTATAATATAATATACAACAGGATATATAGACTGTGTTCCCTATAATAAAATATACAACAGGATATATAGACTGTGTTCTCTATAATATAATATACAACAGGATATATAGACTGTGTTCCCTATAATAAAATATACAACAGGATATATAGACTGTGTTCTCTATAATATAATATACAACAGGATATATAGACTGTGTTCCCTATAATATACAACAGGATATATAGACTGTGTTCCCTATAATAAAATATACAACAGGATATATAGACTGTGTTCTCTATAATAAATATACAACAGGATATATAGACTGTGTTCCCTATAATAAAATATACAACAGGATATATAGACTGTGTTCTCTATAATATAATATACAACAGGATATATAGACTGTGTTCCCTATAATAAAATATACAACAGGATATATAGACTGTGTTCCCTATAATAAAATGTACAACAGGATATATAGACTGTGTTCCCTATAATAAAATATACAACAGGATATATAGACTGTGTTCCCTATAATAAAATATACAACAGGATATATAGACTGTGTTCCCTATAATAAAATATACAACAGGATATATAGACTGTGTTCCCTATAATATACAACAGGATATATAGACTGTGTTCCCTATAATAAAATATACAACAGGATATATAGACTGTGTTCCCTATAATAAAATATACAACAGGATATATAGACTGTGTTCCCTATAATAAAATATACAACAGGATATATAGACTGTGTTCCCTATAATAAAATATACAACAGGATATATAGACTGTGTTCCCTATAATAAAATATACAACAGGATATATAGACTGTGTTCTCTATAATAAAATATACAACAGGATATATAGACTGTGTTCCCTATAATATACAACAGGATATATAGACTGTGTTCCCTATAATAAAATATACAACAGGATATATAGACTTTGTTCCCTATAATATACAACAGGATATATAGACTGTGTTCCCTATAATAAAATATACAACAGGATATATAGACTGTGTTCCCTATAATAAAATGTACAACAGGATATATAGACTGTGTTCCCTATAATAAAATATACAACAGGATATATAGACTGTGTTCCCTATAATAAAATATACAACAGGATATATAGACTGTGTTCTCTATAATATAATATACAACAGGATATATAGACTGTGTTCCCTATAATAAAATGTACAACAGGATATATAGACTGTGTTCCCTATAATAAAATATACAACAGGATATATAGACTGTCTTCCCTATAATAAAATATACAACAGGATATATAGACTGTGTTCTCTATAATATAATATACAACAGGATATATAGACTGTGTTCCCTATAATAAAATATACAACAGGATATATAGACTGTGTTCTCTATAATATAATATACAACAGGATATATAGACTGTGTTCCCTATAATATACAACAGGATATATAGACTGGGTTCCCTATAATAAAATATACAACAGGATATATAGACTGTGTTCTCTATAATATAATATACAACAGGATATATAGACTGTGTTCCCTATAATAAAATATACAACAGGATATATAGACTGTGTTCTCTATAATATAATATACAACAGGATATATAGACTGTGTTCCCTATAATAAAATATACAACAGGATATATAGACTGTGTTCCCTATAATAAAATGTACAACAGGATATATAGACTGTGTTCCCTATAATAAAATATACAACAGGATATATAGACTGTGTTCCCTATAATAAAATATACAACAGGATATATAGACTGTGTTCCCTATAATAAAATATACAACAGGATATATAGACTGTGTTCCCTATAATAAAATGTACAACAGGATATATAGACTGTGTTCCCTATAATAAAATATACAACAGGATATATAGACTGTGTTCCCTATAATAAAATATACAACAGGATATATAGACTGTGTTCCCTATAATAAAATATACAACAGGATATATAGACTGTGTTCCCTATAATAAAATATACAACAGGATATATAGACTGTGTTCTCTATAATAAAATATACAACAGGATATATAGACTGTGTTCTCTATAATAAAATGTACAACAGGATATATAGACTGTGTTCCCTATAATATACAACAGGATATATAGACTGTGTTCCCTATAATAAAATATACAACAGGATATATAGACTTTGTTCCCTATAATATACAACAGGATATATAGACTGTGTTCCCTATAATAAAATATACAACAGGATATATAGACTGTGTTCCCTATAATAAAATGTACAACAGGATATATAGACTGTGTTCCCTATAATAAAATATACAACAGGATATATAGACTGTGTTCCCTATAATAAAATATACAACAGGATATATAGACTGTGTTCTCTATAATATAATATACAACAGGATATATAGACTGTGTTCCCTATAATAAAATGTACAACAGGATATATAGACTGTGTTCCCTATAATAAAATATACAACAGGATATATAGACTGTCTTCCCTATAATAAAATATACAACAGGATATATAGACTGTGTTCTCTATAATATAATATACAACAGGATATATAGACTGTGTTCCCTATAATAAAATATACAACAGGATATATAGACTGTGTTCTCTATAATATAATATACAACAGGATATATAGACTGTGTTCCCTATAATATACAACAGGATATATAGACTGGGTTCCCTATAATAAAATATACAACAGGATATATAGACTGTGTTCTCTATAATATAATATACAACAGGATATATAGACTGTGTTCCCTATAATAAAATATACAACAGGATATATAGACTGTGTTCTCTATAATATAATATACAACAGGATATATAGACTGTGTTCCCTATAATAAAATATACAACAGGATATATAGACTGTGTTCCCTATAATAAAATGTACAACAGGATATATAGACTGTGTTCCCTATAATAAAATATACAACAGGATATATAGACTGTGTTCCCTATAATAAAATATACAACAGGATATATAGACTGTGTTCCCTATAATAAAATATACAACAGGATATATAGACTGTGTTCCCTATAATAAAATGTACAACAGGATATATAGACTGTGTTCCCTATAATAAAATATACAACAGGATATATAGACTGTGTTCCCTATAATAAAATATACAACAGGATATATAGACTGTGTTCCCTATAATAAAATATACAACAGGATATATAGACTGTGTTCCCTATAATAAAATATACAACAGGATATATAGACTGTGTTCTCTATAATAAAATATACAACAGGATATATAGACTGTGTTCCCTATAATATACAACAGGATATATAGACTGTGTTCCCTATAATAAAATATACAACAGGATATATAGACTGTGTTCTCTATAATAAAATGTACAACAGGATATATAGACTGTGTTCCCTATAATAAAATATACAACAGGATATATAGACTGTGTTCTCTATAATAAAATCTACAACAGGATATATAGACTGTGTTCCCTATAATATACAACAGGATATATAGACTGTGTTCCCTATAATAAAATATACAACAGGATATATAGACTTTGTTCCCTATAATATACAACAGGATATATAGACTGTGTTCCCTATAATAAAATATACAACAGGATATATAGACTGTGTTCCCTATAATAAAATGTACAACAGGATATATAGACTGTGTTCCCTATAATAAAATATACAACAGGATATATAGACTGTGTTCCCTATAATAAAATATACAACAGGATATATAGACTGTGTTCTCTATAATATAATATACAACACGATATATAGACTGTGTTCCCTATAATAAAATGTACAACAGGATATATAGACTGTGTTCCCTATAATAAAATATACAACAGGATATATAGACTGTGTTCCCTATAATAAAATATACAACAGGATATATAGACTGTGTTCTCTATAATATAATATACAACAGGATATATAGACTGTGTTCCCTATAATATAATATACAACAGGATATATAGACTGTGTTCCCTATAATAAAATATACAACAGGATATATAGACTGTGTTCTCTATAATATAATATACAACAGGATATATAGACTGTGTTCCCTATAATATAATATACAACAGGATATATAGACTGTGTTCTCTATAATATAATATACAACAGGATATATAGACTGTGTTCCCTATAATATAATATACAACAGGATATATAGACTGTGTTCCCTATAATAAAATATACAACAGGATATATAGACTGTGTTCTCTATAATAAAATGTACAACAGGATATACAGACTGTGTTCCCTATAATAAAATATACAACAGGATATATAGACTGTGTTCTCTATAATAAAATCTACAACAGGATATATAGACTGTGTTCCCTATAATATACAACAGGATATATAGACTGTGTTCCCTATAATAAAATATACAACAGGATATATAGACTTTGTTCCCTATAATATACAACAGGATATATAGACTGTGTTCCCTATAATAAAATATACAACAGGATATATAGACTGTGTTCCCTATAATAAAATATACAACAGGATATATAGACTGTGTTCTCTATAATAAAATATACAACAGGATATATAGACTGTGTTCCCTATAATATACAACAGGATATATAGACTGTGTTCCCTATAATAAAATATACAACAGGATATATAGACTGTGTTCTCTATAATAAAATGTACAACAGGATATATAGACTGTGTTCCCTATAATAAAATATACAACAGGATATATAGACTGTGTTCTCTATAATAAAATCTACAACAGGATATATAGACTGTGTTCCCTATAATATACAACAGGATATATAGACTGTGTTCCCTATAATAAAATATACAACAGGATATATAGACTGTGTTCCCTATAATATACAACAGGATATATAGACTGTGTTCCCTATAATAAAATATACAACAGGATATATAGACTGTGTTCCCTATAATAAAATGTACAACAGGATATATAGACTGTGTTCCCTATAATAAAATATACAACAGGATATATAGACTGTGTTCCCTATAATAAAATATACAACAGGATATATAGACTGTGTTCTCTATAATATAATATACAACAGGATATATAGACTGTGTTCCCTATAATAAAATGTACAACAGGATATATAGACTGTGTTCCCTATAATAAAATATACAACAGGATATATAGACTGTGTTCCCTCCGGTATAAGCTGGCCATAATATACAACAGGATATATAGACTGTGTTCCCTATAATATAATATACAACAGGATATATAGACTGTGTTCCCTATAATAAAATATACAACAGGATATATAGACTGTGTTCTCTATAATATAATATACAACAGGATATATAGACTGTGTTCCCTATAATATAATATACAACAGGATATATAGACTGTGTTCTCTATAATATAATATACAACAGGATATATAGACTGTGTTCCCTATAATATAATATACAACAGGATATATAGACTGTGTTCCCTATAATAAAATATACAACAGGATACGAAGAAAGGTCTTCAGACTAAACTTTGTTGACAGGAAACTACGCTCTAGTGCCCCCACAACGCCTGATGTCTCTCCCTTCATCCCTCCATCTTCCTCCCTCTGTCATCTCCTTTCATCCCTCCATCTTCCTCCCTCTGTCATCTCCCTTCATCCCTCCATATTCCTCCCTCTGTCATCTCTCTTCCTCCCTCCATCTTCTCTCTTACTCCCATTCAAACCTCCAGCAACATCTTACCACCTTTCCCTCTATCTCTCTTTCCCTCGTCATCTCCCTCTGTGCCTCGTCATCTCCCTCTGTCCCTCGTCATCTCTATCTTTCCCTCGTCATCTCCCTCTGTCCCTCGTCATCTCCCTCTGTCCCTCGTCTTCTCTCTCTGTCCCTCGTCATCTCTCTCTTTCCCTCGTCATCTCCCTCTGTCCCTCGTCATCTCTCTCTGTCCCTCGTCATCTCCCTCTGTCCCTCGTCATCTCTCTCTGTCCCTCGTCATCTCCCTCTGTCCCTCGTCATCTCTCTCTGTCCCTCGTCATCTCCCTCTGTCCCTCGTCATCTCCCTCTGTCCCTCGTCATCTCCCTCTGTCCCTCGTCATCTCTCTCTGCATCCTTCTGTCTCCTTCCATCCCTCTCCCCCTCACACCTCAAGGGACATATTTATCAAATTTATCTCTCAACATGCTTCCTTAACCTTACTGTAATCCCCCTCTCTTTATATCTCTCCATCTCTCCCTCATCCCTCCATCTCATCCTCCATCCTTCCATCTCTTCCTCCATTCATCTCTCACAACCAGCTCCATAATATAGAGATGAGTACTGCCTTATCACAACCAGCCCCATAATATAGAGGTGAGTACTGCCTTATCACAACCAGCCCCATAATATAGAGGTGAGTACTGCCTTATCACAACCAGCCCCATAATGCAGAGGTGAGTACTGCCTTATCACAACCAGTCCCATAATGTAGAGATGAGTTCTGCCTTATCACAACCAGTCCCATAATGTAGAGATGAGTTCTGCCTTATCACAACCAGTCCCATAATATAGAGATGAGTTCTGCCTTATCACAACCAGTCCCATAATGTAGAGAGGAGTACTGCCTTATCACAACCAGCCCCATAATATAGAGAGGAGTACTGCCTTATGACAACCAGCCCCATAATATAGAGATGAGTACTGCCTTATCACTGACAATGGGAAATGAAAGGTAAATATTTGTAAAGAAAATGAAAAATAAGTAACTTTGTTAGACAATAGTAGGTGTATAAATGATTTATTATATATTTAATATATGTACTTAGAGATCCAGTTGTTTCTTTATAATGGTCAGTATATTGTGTAAACAATTATTATGAGACTTATGAAACCATTCAAAATGCATGCAAGTCTGAGATGTCTCTGACCCCTCACAGTAGAGGTTGGCAGCCATTTATACAAGGAATTGATTTTTAATTCCATTTCAAGCGGACCTTCCCAAGTCTGAGCGTGGCTCTACCTGACTGATCTGTTAGATGAACTGATGAATAATATTCACAACTCTAAATGTAATTTGTGTCTAGATTCAACAGGGATGTTGGCCCATGTTGACTCCAATGCTTCCCACAGTGGTGTCAAGTGTCAAGGCTGGATGTCCTTTGGGTGGTGGACCATTCTTCATACACACGGGAAACTGTTGAATGTGGGAAAACCCAGCAGCGTTGCAGTTCTTGACACACTCAAACCGGTGCGCCTGGCACCTATTACCATAACTCGGTGGTATGGTATCAATCAACTCTATTCATTAAAATATTGACTTTAAAACTATGCCTCTGATGTGTTTCTTCATCACCAACAGGAAATACTAGTTTAAGTATAGTGACAGTTTGTTTCCCAACAGGAAAGACTAGTTTAAGTATAGTGACAGTTTGTTTCCCAACAGGAAAGACTAGTTTAAGTATAGTGACAGTTTGTTTCCCAACAGGAAAGACTAGTTTAAGTATAGTGACAGTATGTTTCCCAACAGGAAAGACTAGTTTAAGTATAGTGACAGTTTGTTACCCAACAGGAAAGACTAGTTTAAGTATAGTGACAGTTTGTTTCCCAACAGGAAAGACTAGTTTAAGTATAGTGACAGTTTGTTTCCCAACAGGAAAGACTAGTTTAAGTATAGTGACAGTTTGTTACCCAACAGGATTTATTTCTCCATGTGCTCCTGTGTCAAAAGGCCATTTCAGTCATCCCAACAACAGTTACACATGTTGGATGTGTTGAGTGATTACTGCATATTAACTTAATTAAACAGTCTTGATATGGATCGTCCCAAAGCAGATCTACAGAGGGAAACTAAAGTGTTCATCAGTTGATACATAGTTGAATGTGAGGTGGGATTAAAAATATAGGGTACAAAACACACATCACAACAAGAGAGAAAACACAACACTACATAAAGAGAGAACGAAGACAATATGGCAGCAGCCCAACATGGTAGCAACACAACATGGTAGCAACCCAACATGGTAGCAACACAACATGGTAGCAACCCAACATGGTAGAAACCCAACATGGTAGCAACACAACATGGTAGAACCCCAACATGGTAGCAACACAACATGGCAGCAACACAACATGGTAGCAACCCAACATGGTAGCAACACAACATGGTAGCAACACAACATGGTAGAAACCCAACATGGTAGCAACACAACATGGCAGCAACACAACATGGCAGCAACACAACATGGTAGCAACACAACATGGCAGCAACACAACATGGTAGCAACCCAACATGGTAGCAACACAACATGGTAGAAACACAACATGGCAGCAACACAACATGGTAGCAACCCAACATGGTAGCAACACAACATGGTAGCAACACAACATGGTAGCAACCCAACATGGTAGTAACCCAACATGGTAGCAACACAACATGGTAGCAACCCAACATGGTAGCAACACAACATGGCAGCAACACAACATGGTAGAACCCCAACATGGTAGCAACACAACATGGCAGCAACACAACATGGTAGAAACCCAACATGGTAGCAACACAACATGGCAGCAACACAACATGGCAGCAACACAACATGGTAGCAACACAACATGGCAGCAACACAACATGGTAGCAACACAACATGGTAGCAACACAACATGGTAGCAACACAACATGGCAGCAACACAACATGGTAGCAACCCAACATGGTAGCAACACAACATGGCAGCAACACAACATGGTAGCAACCCAACATGGTAGCAACACAACATGGCAGCAACACAACATGGTAGAAACACAACATGGTAGCAACACAACATGGCAGCAACACAACATGGTAGAAAGACAACATGGTAACAACACAACATGATAGCAACACAACATGGTAACAACACAACATGGCAGCAACACAACATGGTAGAAACCCAACATGGTAGCAACACAACATGGCAGCAACACAACATGGCAGCAACACAACATGGTAGCAACACAACATGGCAGCAACACAACATGGTAGCAACCCAACATGGTAGCAACACAACATGGTAGCAACACAACATGGCAGCAACACAACATGGTAGCAACCCAACATGGTAGCAACACAACATGGCAGCAACACAACATGGTAGCAACCCAACATGGTAGAAACACAACATGGCAGCAACACAACATGGTAGCAACACAACATGGTAGCAACACAACATGGCAGCAACACAACATGGTAGAAAGACAACATGGTAACAACACAACATGATAGCAACACAACATGGTAACAACACAACATGGCAACAACACAACATGGTAGCAACACAACATGGTAACAACACAACATGGTAACAACACAACATGGTAACAACACAACATGATAGCAACACAACATGGTAACAACACAACATGGTAACAACACAACATGGCAGCAACACAACATGGTAGAAACACAACATGGTAGAAACACAACATGGCAGCAACACAACATGGCAGCAACACAACATGGTAGCAACACAACATGGTAACAACACAACATGGCAGCAACACAACATGGTAGAAACACAACATGGCAGCAACACAACATGGCAGCAACACAACATGGTAGCAACACAACATGGTAACAACACAACATGGCAGCAACACAACATGGTAGAAACACAACATGGTAGCAACACAACATGGTAGCAACACAACATGGCAGCAGCCCAACATGGTAGCAACACAACATGGCAGAAACACAACATGGTAGCAGCCCAACATGGTAGCAGCCCAACATGGTAGCAGCCCAACATGGCAGCAGCCCAACATGGCAGCAGCCCAACATGGTAGCAGCCCAACATGGTAGCAACACAACATGGTGGCAACACAACATGGTAGCTGCATTAAACATGGTACAAGTATTATTGGGCACAGACAACAGCACAAAGGGCAAGAAGTTAGAGACAACAATACGTCACACAAAGCAATAGGTGAGACAACACAGAAAATTTCAAGAAATGTGAAAAGTGCAGTCGCAAAAACCATCAAGCGCTGTGATGAAACTGGCTCTCATGAGGACCGCCACAGGAAAGGAATACCCAGAGTTACCTCTGCTGCAGAGGACAAGTTCATTAGAGTTACCTGACTCAGAAATAGCAGCCCAAATAAATGCTTCATAGAGTTCAACAGACACATCTCAACATCCACTGTTCAGAGGAGACTGTGAATCAGGCCTTCATGGTTGAATTGCTGCAAAGAAACCACTACTAAAGGACATCAATAAGAAGAAGAGACTTGCTTGGGCCAAGAAACACAAGCAATGGACATTAGACCGATGGAAATCTGTCCTTTGGTCTGATGAGTCCACATTTGCTATTTTTGGTTCCAACCGTCATGTCTTTGTGAGACGCAGAGTAGGTGAACAGATGATCTCCGCATGTGTGGTTCCCACCGTGAAGCATGGAGGAGGAGGTGTGATGGTGTGGGGGTGCTTTGCTGGTGACACTGTCTGTGATTTATTTAGAATTCAAGGCACACTTAACCAGAGGGTGAGAGAGAGAGCGCCAGAGAGTGACAGACACTATAATATTTGCTAATCATTATCCTCTGTTCTATGAGTCACAATCAGTCATTCTGTATTATTATGCCCTTGTCAGCATGGAAACACCATCATCCTACACGTTTGTTTTGGCAGCGTTAGAGACGATGTCTCATCATACTAATGAAGCTGATTTGAACTTAATTGAAAATGTGAGAGAGATCGGAGAGATGGAAGGATGGAGGGAGAGATGGAAGGATGGAGGGAGAGATGGAAGGATGGAGGGAGAGATGGAAGGCTGGAGGGAGAGATGGAAGGATGGAGGGGGAGATGGAAAGACGGAGGGAGAGATGGAAGGACGGAGGGGGAGATGGGACGGAGGGGGAGGGGGCGGAGGGGGAGATGGAAGGATGGAGGGGGGGGGAGATGGAAGGATGGAGGGGGAGATGGAAGGAGGGAGGGAGAGATGGAAGGATGGAGGGAGGGAGAGATGGAAGGATGGAGGGAGGGAGAGATGGAAGGATGGAGGGAGGGAGGGAGGGAGAGAGAGATGGAAGGACGGAGGGAGGGAGAGATGGAAGGATGGAGGGAGGGAGAGATGGAAGGATGGAGGGAGGGAGGGAGGGAGAGAGAGATGGAAGGACGGAGGGAGGGAGAGATGGAGGGAGGGAGAGATGGAAGGACGGAGGGAGGGAGAGATGGAAGGACGGAGGGAGGGAGAGATGGAAGGACGGAGGGAGAGATGGAAGGATGGAGGGGGAGATGGATGGAGAGATGGAGGGGGAGATGGAGAGATGGATGGAGGAAGAGATGGAAGGATGGAGGATGAGATGGAGGGATGAGGGAGAGATGGAGGGGGAGATGGAGAGATGGAAGGATGGAGGACGAGATGGAGGGATGAGGGAGAGATGGAGAGATATAAAGAGAGGGGGATTACAGTAAGGTTAAGGAAGCATGTTGAGAGATAAATATGATAAATATGTCCCTTGAGGTGTGAGGGGGAGAGGGATGGAAGGAGACAGAAGGATGCAGAGAGAGATGACGAGGGAAAGAGAGAGATGACGAGGGACAGAGAGAGATGACGAGGGACAGAGGGAGATGACGAGGGACAGAGGGAGATGACGAGGGAAAGAGAGAGATGACGAGGGACAGAGGGAGATGACGAGGGACAGAGGGAGATGACGAGGGAAAGAGAGAGATGACGAGGGACAGAGAGAGATGACGAGGGACAGAGGGAGATGACGAGGGACAGAGGGAGATGACGAGGGAAAGAGGGAGATGACGAGGGAAAGAGAGATAGAGGGAAAGGTGGTAAGATGTTGCTGGAGGTTTGAATGGGAGTAAGAGAGAAGATGGAGGGAGGAAGAGAGATGACAGAGGGAGGAATATGGAGGGAGGAAGGGAGATGACAGAGGGAGGAAGATGGAGGGATGAAAGGAGATGACAGAGGGAGGAAGATGGAGGGATGAAGGGAGATGACAGAGGGAGGAAGATGGAGGGATGAAAGGAGATGACAGAGGAAGGAAGATGGAGGGATGAAGGGAGATGACAGAGGGAGGAAGAGATATGACAGAGGGAGGAAGAGAGATGACAGAGGGAGGAAGATGGAGGGATGACGGGATGAAGGGAGAGACATCAGGCTTTGTGGGGGCGCTAGAGCGTAGTTTCCTGTCAACAAAGTTTAGTCTGAAGACCTTTATTAGTGTGTGTGTGTGTGTGTGTGTGTGTGTACTCCAAGCCTGTCCTTTGGCCATGGATTCGTTAAATTAAATTAAAAAATACAAAAACATTTCATTAACATCAAACAACATCAGCATCGTGCTCTATTCTAAGCTAGGCACTGACACACACACACACACACACACACACACACACACACACACACACACACACACATACAGGAGCAAACGTATACACGGGTGTATTCATCCACGTGTCAGTGTGTTCTCCCTGCTCCTCCAGTCACTGTTAATGTATCACAGTCAGACGGGCTCAGAGCTCAGTGACCTGTTAATGTATCACAGTCAGACAGGCTCAGAGCTCAGTGACCTGTTAATGTATCACAGTCAGACGGGCTCAGAGCTCAGTGACCTGTTAATGTATCACAGTCAGACAGGCTCAGAGCTCAGTGACCTGTTAATGTATCACAGTCAGACAGGCTCAGAGCTCAGTGACCTGTTAATGTATCACAGTCAGACAGGCTCAGAGCTCAGTGACCTGTTAATGTATCACAGTCAGACGGGCTCAGAGCTCAGTGACCTGTTAATGTATCACAGTCAGACGGGCTCAGAGCTCAGTGACCTGTTAATGTATCACAGTCAGACAGGCTCAGAGCTCAGTGACCTGTTAATGTATCACAGTCAGACGGGCTCAGAGCTCAGTGACCTGTTAATGTATCACAGTCAGACAGGCTCAGAGCTCAGTGACCTGTTAATGTATCACAGTCAGACGGGCTCAGAGCTCAGTGACCTGTTAATGTATCACAGTCAGACGGGCTCAGAGCTCAGTGACCTGTTAATGTATCACAGTCAGACAGGCTCAGAGCTCAGTGACCTGTTAATGTATCACAGTCAGACGGGCTCAGAGCTCAGTGACCTGTTAATGTATCACAGTCAGACAGGCTCAGAGCTCAGTGACCTGTTAATGTATCACAGTCAGACAGGCTCAGAGCTCAGTGACCTGTTAATGTATCACAGTCAGACAGGCTCAGAGCTCAGTGACCTGTGTCAGACAACAACCAGAGAGAGAGAAGGGAGAGGTAGAGTGAGAGAACAGAGAGAGAGAGTGATAGAGAACGGAGAAGAGAGGAGAGAGAAGAGAGGAGAGAGAGAAGAGAGAGGAGAGAGTGAGAGAGGAGAGAGGAGAGAGTGAGAGAGGAGAGAGGAAGAGAGAGAGAAAGAGAGAGAAAGAGAGAGAGAAAGAGAACAGAGAGAGAGCGCGAGAGGAGAGGAGAGCAGCACAGCAGCACAGAGGTTCAGTATGTTGACAGATATCAGCTTTAACCGTTATAGTGATACATATCAGCACACAACAGGCTAGCCAGGTCGCTCAAGATTCACTTCCAAATTGGACGTCTGTCCATGTCCTGAGGACGTCGGGAGATGCCTTTAAAACCCACCGCTAGGAGAAACGGTGAGCTCTATCACCATCAAGTAGGCTTGGATGTTGCTAGAGCAATGGTGAGCTCTATTACCATCAAGTAGGGTGGGTGTTGCTAGGGGGAACAGTGAGCTCTATTACCATCAAGTAGTCTTGGGTGTTGCTAGGAGCAACGGTGAGCTCGATTACCATCAAGTATACTTGGGTGTTGCTAGGGGCAATGGTGAGCTCTATTACCATCAAGTAGGCTTGGGTGTTGCTAGGGGCAATGGTGAGCTCTATTACCATCAAGTAGGCTTGGGTGTTGCTAGGGGCAACAGTGAGCTCTACTACCATCAAGTAGGCTTGGGTGTTGCTAGGGAGTGAGCTCTATTACCATCAAGTAGGCTTGGGTGTTGCTAGGGGCAATGGTGAGCTCTATTACCATCAAGTAGGCTTGGGTGTTGCTAGGGGCAACAGTGAGCTCTACTACCATCAAGTAGGCTTGGGTGTTGCTAGGAAGTGAGCTCTATTACCATCAAGTAGGCTTGGGTGTTGCTAGGGCATGAACTCCGGCTCAGAGGGTCACGTGTTCAATCCCAGTGCTACACACTCATTTCCTGGTTAACCTTTAACCCTTAATAATTCAGAATGAATTCCTAAACCTAACCCTTCCCAAACCTTAATTTAGCCATTTGTAATGAATGCAGGAGGAATCGCAGCAGGCGGATCAACCCAGGTTGTCCAAAATTCCTTCAAATTTGACGTTTTGAGCAACTTTGAAATTTGACGTTTGGACAAACATGGATCAACATCAGAATTTGAAGTGGAATTGGTCAAACCGTGAGATCTTGTTGGAACAGGCTTGGAGGGAGAGAGATGACAAGTCTTAAAATGTGTTTATAAACAGTAATCCATTTAAAAAGGAGGGTAGAGTACCAACACACGTTTACATTTTTTGCCTGACCGTATGTGATGCCGCCTACGAGAACCCGTCAGATGTCGCGGCGACTCATTGTTGAGAGAAAAGGACAAAATGTTAAGAAAATCAGTTTCTTTGGAAATTTAGATTTAGGTTGTTTTGGATAATTATAAACACTGTTAGTGTTTCCTGTCTGTGTGCTGTTAGCGTTTCCTGTCTGTGTGCTGTTAGTGGTTCCTGTCTGTGTGCTGTTAGTGTTTCCTGTCTGTGTGCTGTTAGTGTTTCCTGTCTGTGTGCTGTCAGTGTTTCCTGTCTGTGTGCTGTTAGTGTTTCCTGTCTGTGTGCTGTTAGCGTTTCCTGTCTGTGTGCTGTTAGCGTTTCCTGTCTGTGTGCTGTTAGCGTTTCCTGTCTGTGTGCTGTTAGTGTTTCCTGTCTGTGTGCTGTTAGTGTTTTATGTCTGTGTGCTGTTAGTGTTTCCTGTCTGTGTGCTGTTAGCGTTTCCTGTCTGTGTGCTGTTAGTGTTTCCTGTCTGTGTGCTGTTAGTGTTTCCTATCTGTGTGCTGTTAGTGTTTCCTGTCTGTGTGCTGTTAGTGTTTCCTGTCTGTGTGCTGTTAGTGTTTCCTGTCTGTGTGCTGTTAGTGGTTCCTGTCTGTGTGCTGTTAGTGGTTCCTGTCTGTGTGCTGTTAGTGTTTCCTGTCTGTGTGCTGTTAGTGGTTCCTGTCTGTGTGCTGTTAGTGTTTCCTGTCTGTGTGCTGTTAGTGTTTCCTGTCTGTGTGCTGTTAGTGTTTCCTGTCTGTGTGCTGTTAGTGTTTCCTGTCTGTGTGCTGTTAGTGTTTCCTGTCTGTGTGCTGTTAGTGTTTCCTGTCTGTGTGCTGTTAGTGTTTCCTGTCTGTGTGCTGTTAGTGTTTCCTGTCTGTGTGCTGTTAGTGTTTCCTGTCTGTGTGCTGTTAGTGGTTCCTGTCTGTGTGCTGTTAGTGTTTCCTGTCTGTGTGCTGTTAGTGTTTCCTGTCTGTGTGCTGTTAGTGTTTCCTGTCTGTGTGCTGTTAGTGTTTCCTGTCTGTGTGCTGTTAGTGTTTCCTGTCTGTGTGCTGTTAGTGTTTCCTGTCTGTGTGCTGTTAGTGTTTCCTGTCTGTGTGCTGTTAGTGTTTCCTGTCTGTGAGCTGTTAGTGTTTCCTGTCTGTGTGCTGTTAGTGTTTCCTGTCTGTGTGCTGTTAGTGTTTCCTGTCTGTGTGCTGTTAGTGTTTCCTGTCTGTGAGCTGTTAGTGGTTCATGTTTTGTATGATGTTTTATTTTATTAAAACACTCCCTGAACTTGCTTCCCGACTCTCAGGGCACATCGTTACACCTGCAGGTGTAATCACTTCTAGAGGACACAAGCTCAAGCTCACAGTACAAATGTGATACAAAAATATGAAACGTTATGACGTATTTTCTATTCAACAAAACTGTAATGAAGAAGGCTTGAAATGACTTATATGCTTCCTAAGTATAATCACATTCTAAAATGGCTGACGATGATGTCACCTTTCTTTTATAAGTGTAAAATACATACAATGTTTGTATGTTTATTGTTAGAACAAATTGGCATATTTTCTAAAGGTCTGCCCCCACAGCAGTGAACATCACACAGAACGCCAGCTTGACTTCCTGAATTCACTAGGAGCTCGCCTTTCATCTCATATAATATATATTGTCCGTCTGACAAAGTGTTTTTGGTTTAAAATCTATTATATTTACAGCTGTGAACATCACACAGAATGCCAGCTTGACTTCCTGAACTCACTAGGAGCTCGCCTTTCATCTCATATAATATATATTGTCCGTCTGACAAACAAAGTATTTTTTGATTTAAAATCGATTCATTATTTAACATTACTTTTGATAAAGTTGGCTATGAATCGATCTGTGAATGTGGTAAAGGGAGGAAACCGGTCTCTCCTGCCACGATGTAAGGATTGCAGTCATGTGCTTTGTCCAGCCAAGTCACCCAGTATTTGACGTCCATCCATGTCTGAGGACGTCGGGAGATGATGTGGAAACAGGCCACTAGGGGCAACAGTGAGCGCTGTTACTTTCAAGTAGGTTTAAGTTTCGCTGCTAGGGTGTTGGGTATAAAGGAAGGGCCTAAACCCTTGCTAGGGTGTTGGGTATAAAGGAAGGGCCTAAACCCTTGCTAGGGTGTTGGGTATAAAGGAAGGGCCTAAACCCTTGCTAGGGTGATGGGTATAAAGGAAGAGCCTAAACCCTTGCTAGGGTGTTGGGGATAAAGGAAGGGCCTAAACCCTTGCTAGGGTGCTGGGTATAAAGGAAGGGCCTAAACCCTTGCTAGGGTGTTGGGTATAAAGGAAGGGCCTAAACCCTTGCTAGGGTGTTGGGGATAAAGGAAGGGCCTAAACCCTTGCTAGGGTGTTGGGGATAAAGGAAGGGCCTAAACCCTTGCTAGGGTGTTGGGTATAAAGGAAGGGCCTAAACCCTTGCTAGGGTGTTGGGTATAAAGGAAGGGCCTAAACCCTTGCTAGGGTGTTGGGGATAAAGGAAGGCCCTAAACCCTTGCTAGGGTGTTGGTATAAAGGAAGGGCCTAAACCCTTGCTAGGGTGTTGGGTATAAATGAAGGGCCTAAACCCTTGCTAGGGTGTTGGGTATAAAGGAAGGGCCTAAACCCTTGCTAGGGTGTTGGGGATAAAGGAAGGGCCTAAACCCTTGCTAGGGTGTTGGGTATAAAGGAAGGGCCTAAACCCTTGCTAGGGTGTTGGGTATAAAGGAAGGGCCTAAACCCTTGCTAGGGTGTTGGGTATAAAGGAAGGGCATAAACCCTTGCTAGGGTGTTGGTATAAAGGAAGGGCCTAAACCCTTGCTAGGGTGTTGGGTATAAAGGAAGGGCCTAAATCCTTGCTAGGGTGTTGGGTATAAAGGAAGGGCCTAAACCCTTGCTAGGGTGTTGGGTATAAAGGAAGGGCCTAAACCCTTGCTAGGGTGTTGGGTATAAAGGAAGGGCCTAAACCCTTGCTAGGGTGTTGGGGATAAAGGAAGGGCCTAAACCCTTGCTAGGGTGTTGGGTATAAAGGAAGGGCCTAAACCCTTGCTAGGGTGTTGGGTATAAAGGAAGGGCCTAAACCCTTGCTAGGGTGTTGGGTATAAAGGAAGGGCCTAAACCCTTGCTAGGGTGTTGGGGATAAAGGAAGGGCCTAAACCCTTGCTAGGGTGTTGGGTATAAAGGAAGGGCCTAAACCCTTGCTAGGGTGTTGGGGATAAAGGAAGGGCCTAAACCCTTGCTAGGGTGTTGGGTATAAAGGAAGGGCCTAAACCCTTGCTAGGGTGTTGGGTATAAAGGAAGGGCCTAAACCCTTGCTAGGGTGTTGGGTATAAAGGAAGGGCCTAAACCCTTGCTAGGGTGTTGGGTATAAAGGAAGGGCCTAAACCCTTGCTAGGGTGTTGGGTATAAAGGAAGGGCCTAAACCCTTGCTAGGGTGTTGGGGATAAAGGAAGGGCCTAAACCCTTGCTAGGGTGTTGGGTATAAAGGAAGGGCCTAAACCCTTGCTAGGGTGTTGGGATAGGAAGGCCTAAACCCTTGCTAGGGTGTTGGGGATAGAGTAAGGCCCTAAACCCTTGCTAGGGTGTTGGGGATAGAGTAAGGCCCTAAACCCTTGCTAGGGTGTTGTGGATAGAGTAGGGCCCTAAACCCTTGCTAGGGTGTTGTGGATAGAGTAAGGCCCTAAACCCTTGCTAGGGTGTTGGGGATAGAGTAAGGCCCTAAACCCTTGCTAGGGTGTTGTGGATAGAGTAAGGCCCTAAACCCTTGCTAGGGTGTTGTGGATAGAGTAGGGCCCTAAACCCTTGCTAGGGTGTTGTGGATAGAGTAAGGCCCTAAACCCTTGCTAGGGTGCTGGGTATAAAGGAAGGGCCTAAACCCTTGCTAGGGTGTTGGGGATAGAGTAAGGCCCTAAACCCTTGCTAGGGTGTTGGGTATAAAGGAAGGGCCTAAACCCTTGCTAGGGTGTTGGGTATAAAGGAAGGGCCTAAACCCTTGCTAGGGTGTTGGGTATAAAGGAAGGGCCTAAACCCTTGCTAGGGTGTTGGGTATAAAGGAAGGGCCTAAACCCTTGCTAGGGTGTTGGGTATAAAGGAAGGGCCTAAACCCTTGCTAGGGTGTTGGGTATAAAGGAAGGGCCTAAACCCTTGCTAGGGTGTTGGGTATAAAGGAAGGGCCTAAACCCTTGCTAGGGTGTTGGGGATAAAGGAAGGGCCTAAACCCTTGCTAGGGTGTTGGGTATAAAGGAAGGGCCTAAACCCTTGCTAGGGTGTTGGGTATAAAGGAAGGGCCTAAACCCTTGCTAGGGTGTTGGGGATAAAGGAAGGGCCTAAACCCTTGCTAGGGTGTTGGGTATAAAGGAAGGGCATAAACCCTTGCTAGGGTGTTGGTATAAAGGAAGGGCCTAAACCCTTGCTAGGGTGTTGGGTATAAAGGAAGGGCATAAACCCTTGCTAGGGTGTTGGTATAAAGGAAGGGCCTAAACCCTTGCTAGGGTGTTGTGGATGGGAATAGAGGAAGTCCGTAAACTGAACACTTCGGCTCTGAGGATCAGACCCATCACCCAGTTTTAGACACTTTGTTTCTGTTTAAAATCATGGGAGGCTTCCAGAGAGAGAAAGAGGAGGAGCTACTAATTTAAACCTGGTGTTAAATAATGAATCAGATCGGTTTGATGTTAAAGGAGAATCATATTGAGAATTAAATGTTTTTGTAACACATTGGCCTGATAAGCAGCTCTTCAGATGGATTCACAATCAGTGTTAAAGAATAATGGAACAATACTGTTTATGACCTTTTCCACCTGTTTTTCAAAAGTAGGTGTTCCTGAACCAGCACCTGGTTGTTCCTGAACCAGCACCTGGTTGTTCCTGAACCAGCACCTGGTTGTTCCTGAACCAGCACCTGGGTGTTCCTGAACCAGCACCTGGTTGTTCCTGAACCAGCACCTGGTTGTTCCTGAACCAGCACCTGGGTGTTCCTGAACCAGCACCTGGTTGTTCCTGAACCAGCACCTGGATCAGACTGTACAGTGTTCTCCTTTCCTTTCTGTTCTCTTTTGTTGTTCTGCACCAAGAGGACATAAGAGCTGTAGATGCCTCAGTCTGTTGTTGTTCTGCACCAAGAGGACATAAGAGCTGTAGATGCCTCAGTCTGTTGTTGTTCTGCACCAAGAGGACATAAGAGCTGTAGATGCCTCAGTCTGTTGTTGTTCTGCACCAAGAGGACATAAGAGCTGTAGATGCCTCAGTCTGTTGTTGTTCTGCACCAAGAGGACATAAGAGCTGTAGATGCCTCAGTCTGTTGTTGTTCTGCACCAAGAGGACATAAGAGCTGTAGATGCTTCAGCCGGATGAACTGATACATGTTGAATGTTTACTGCCTGGAATGGTGGAATGTGTGTGTGAGTGTATTTATAACCTATTGTGGTAATCTCTAGGGGACAATTACACTGTCACACAGCTTTCTAAGGAGTGTGTGTGTGTGTGTGTGTGTGTGTGTGTGTGTGTGTGTGTGTGTGTGGGTGTGTGTGTGTGTGTGTGTGTGTGTGTGTGTGTGTGTGTGTGTGTGTGTGTGTGTGTGTGTGTGTGTGTTAATGAAGCATTCACAGAGGACGAGACCAGGCGTAATCGCAAGAGGTGAAGTCATAATTACCCAGCATTATCTGTAATCACACACCTTCACTGAGACAGGCAAGCAAGCATGCACAGTCACATGTACCGTAGGTCACATACAACATTGGAAACAGAAAACGAACAACAATATGAAACAGAATATAATTTCCTGGGATCCAAGCTGTAGGCGGAGTGTGTGTGTGTGTTAATGAGTCATTCACAGCGGACGAGACGAGGCGTAATCACAGAGGTGAAGTCATGAGAGAGAGAGAGAGAGAGAGAGAGAGAGAGAGAGAGAGAGAGAGAGAGAGAGAGAGAGAGAGAGAGAGAGAGAGAGAGAGAGAGAGAAGGGAATGAACAAGGAGAGGGAGCAGGTAGAGATCAGAGAGAATGAACAAGGAGAGAAGGAGAGGGAGCAGGTAGAGATCAGAGAGAATGAACAAGGAGAGAAGGAGAGGAAGCAGGTAGAGATCAGAGAGAATGAACAAGGAGAGAAGGAGAGGGAGCAGGTAGAGATCAGAGAGAATGAACAAGGAGAGAAGGAGAGGGAGCAGGTAGAGATCAGAGAGAATGAACAAGGAGAGAAGGAGAGGGAGCAGGTAGAGATCAGAGAATCAACAAGGAGAGAAGGAGAGGGAGCAGGTAGAGATCAGAGAGAATCAACAAGGAGAGAAGGAGAGGGAGCAGGTAGAGATCAGAGAATCAACAAGGAGAGGATGAAAGAGCAACAAGATCTCATGGTCTCACCAATTTGACTTCAGATTCTGACGTTTAACTTCTTACATCTAGATGTTCCGCTAGCGGAACGCCTCCCCAATATCCAATGATAGAGCGTGGCGCGAATTACAAACTCCTCGAAAATCCGAAAACTTCCATTTTTCAAACATATGACTATTTTACACCATTTTAAAGACAAGACTCTCCTTTATCTAACCACACTGTCCGATTTCAAAAAGGCTTTACAACGAAAGCAAAACATTAGATTATGTCAGGAGAGTACCCAGCCAGAAATAATCACACACCCATTTTTCAAGCTAGCATATAATGTCACAAAAACCAAAACCACAGCTAAATGCAGCACTAACCTTTGATGATCTTCATCAGATGACACTCCTAGGACATTATGTTATACAATACATGCATGTTTTGTTCAATCAAGTTCATATTTATATCAAAAACCAGCTTTTTACATTAGCATGTGACGTTCAGAACTAGCATTCCCACCGAACACTTCCGGTGAATTTACTAAATTACTCACGATAAACGTTCACAAAAAACATAACAATTATTTTAAGAATTATAGATACAGAACTCCTTTATGTCCTATTTAAAAATAGCTTTTCGGTGAAAGCACATTTTGCAATATTCTGAGTAGATAGCCCGGCCATCACAGGCTAGCTATTTTGACACCCACCAAGTTTGGTACTCACCAAACTCAGATTTACTATAAGAAAAATTGGATTACCTTTGCTGTTCTTCATCAGAATGCACTCCCAGGACTTCTAGTTTACACCCAATGTTGTTTTGGTTCCAAATAATCCATAGTTATATCCAAATAGCGGCGTTTTGTTCGTGCGTTCAAGACACTATCCGAAGGGTAACGAAGGGTGACGCGCTGACGCATATCGTGACAAAAAATTCAAAATATTCCATTACCGTACTTTGAAGCATGTCAAACGCTGTTTAAAATCAATTTTTATGCGATTTTTCTCGTAAAATAGCGATAATATTCCGACCGGGAGACGTCGTTTTCATTCAAAGACTGAAAATCTAAAATGGACTCTTCATTGTTCTCTGATCGACCACTTCCCAATTGTGCTACTGTTTTTCAGCCATGGACTGCAGAGTCATCATTCAACGTTCTGGCGCCTTCTGAGAGCCTATAGGAGCCTTAGAAAGTGTCACGTTACAGCAGAGATCCTCTGTTTTCAATAAAGAGGCTAAAGAAGGCCAAGAAATGGTCAGAGAGGGCACTTCCTGTTTGGAATCTTGTCAGGTTTTGGCCTGCCATATGAGTTCTGTTATACTCACAGACACCATTCAAACAGTTTTAGAAACTTTAGGGTGTTTTCTATCCAAATCAAACAATTATATGCATATTCTAGTTTCTGGTCAGGAGTAATAAACAGATTAAATCGGGTACGTTTTTTATCCGGCCGTGAAAATACTGCCCCCTATCCATAACAGGTTAACCACGTTTCTCCAAACGTAAAATTCCAAGGTGTTTTACACATCCTGGGTTGCTCCTCCTTCATGCAGCTCCTCCTTCATGCAGCTCCTCCTTCATGCAGCTCTGCCTGCTGAGGCTCCTCCTTCATGCAGCTCTGCCTGCTGAGGCTCCTCCTTCATGCAGCTCTGCCTGCTGAGGCTCCTCCTTCATGCAGCTCTGCCTGCTGAGGCTCCTCCTTCATGCAGCTCTGCCTGCTCTGCCTGCTGAGGCTCAGCTCTGCCTGCTGAGAAAGAGAGATATTCATGCAGGGGGAGGGTGTGTAACTGGGAACAGAAGATAAATGAATGTTTACTGGCTGAGAAAGAGAGATATTCAAGCAGGGGGAGGGTGTGTAACTGGGAACAGCATATAAATGAAGGTTTACTGACTGAGAGAGATATTCATGCAGGGGGAGGGTGTGTAACTGGGAACAGCAGATACATTAAGGTTCACTTTTCCTTGTTCCTCCTGTATCAGGTGCTACAAGACCAGAGCTGAGTCCCAGTTAGCACACTATTCCCCATATAGAGCTACTTGACCAGAGCTTAGTCCCAGTTAGCACCCTATTCCCCATATCTTATTTTTTATTTTATTCCACCTTTATTTAACCAGGTAGGCAAGTTGAGAACAAGTTCTCATTTACAATTGCGACCTGGCCAAGATAAAGCAAAGCAGTTCGACAACATACAACAACACAGAGTTACACATGGAGTAAAACAACACACAATCAATAATACAGTAGAAAAATAAGACTATATACAATGTGAGCAAATGAGGTGAGATAAGGGAGGTAAAGGCAAAAAAGGCCATGGTGGCAGAGTAAATACAACATAGCAGGTAAAACACTGGAATGGTAGATTTGTAGTAGAAGAAAGTGCAAAGTAGAAATATAAATAATGGGGTTCAAAAGAGCAAAATAAATTTAATAAATAAATACAGTAGGGGAAGAGGTAGTTTTTTGGGCTAAATTATAGATGGGCTATGTACAGGTGCAGTGATCTGTGAGCTGCTCTGACAGCTGGTGCATAAAGCTAGTGACGGAGATAATTGTTTCCAGTTTCAGTTATTTTTGTAGCTCATTCCAGTCATTGGCAGCAGAGAACTGGAAGGAGAGACGGCCAAAGGAGGAATTGGCTTTGGGGGTGACCAGAGAGATATACCTGCTGGAGCGCATGCTACAGGTGGGTGCTGTTATGGTGACCAGTGAGCGGAGATAAGGGGGGACTTTACCTAGCAGGGTCTTGTAGATGACCTGGAGCTAGTGTGTTTGGCGACGATTATGAAGCGAAGGCCAGCCAACGAGAGCATACAGTCGCAGTGGTGGGTAGTATATGGGGCTTTGGTGACGAAACGGATGGCACTGTGATAGACTGCATCCAGCTTGTTGAGTAGGGTATTGGAGGCTATTTTGTAAATTACATCGCCAAAGTCGAGGATTGGTAGGATGGTCAGTTTTACGAGGGTATGTTTGGCAGCATGAGTGAAGGATGCTTTGTTGCGAAATAGGAAGCCAATTCTAGATTTAACTTTGGATTGGAGATGTTTGATGTGAGTCTGGAAGGAGAGTTTACAGTCTAACCAGACACCTAGATATTTGTAGTTGTCCACATATTCTAAGTCAGAACCGTCATAAGGTGAATGCACCATTTTGTAAGTCGCTCTGGATAAGAGCGTCTGCTAAATGACTTAAATGTAAATGTAATGTAAATGTCCAGAGAAGTGATGCTGGACAGGCGGGCAGGTGCAGGCAGCGATCGGTTGAAGAGCATGCATTTCGTTTTACTTGTATTTAGGAGCAGTTGGAGGCCACGGAAGGAGAGTTGTATGGCATTGAAGCTCGTCTGGAGGGTTGTTAACACAGTGTCCAAAAAAGGGCCAGAAGTATACAGAATGGTATTGTCTGCGTAGAGGTGGATCAGAGACTCACCAGCAGCAAGAGCGACATCATTTATGTATACAGAGAAAAGAGTCGGCCCAAGAATTGAACCCTGTGGTACCCCCATAGAGACTGCCAGAGGTCCGGACAACAGGCCCTCCGATTTGACACACTGAACTCTATCAGAGAAGTAGTTGGTGAACCAGGCGACGCAATCATTTGAGAAACCAAGGCTATTGAGTCTGCCGGATGATGATGTGGTGATTAACAGAGTCAAAAGCTTTGGCCAGGTCAATGAATACGGCAGCACAGTATTGTTTCTTATCGATGGCGGTTACGATGTTGTTTAGGACCTTGAGCGTGGCTGAGGTGCACCCATGACCAGTTCTGAAACCAGATTGCATTTTACATTTTACATATTTAGCAGACGCTCTTATCCAGAGCGACTTACAGTAGTGAATGCATACATTTCATACAATTTCATACATTTTTTTTTCTGTGCTGGCCCCCCGTGGGAATCGAACCCACAACCCTGGCGTTGCAAACACCATGCTCTACCAACTGAGCTATAGGGAAGGCTAGCGGAGCGCATAGTGGAGAAGGTGCGGTGGGATTCGAAATGGTCGGAAATCTGTTCGTTGACTTGGCTTTCGAAGACCTTAGAAAGGCAGGGTAGGATGGATATAGGTCTGTAGCAATTTGGGTCTAGAGTGTCCCCTCCTTTGAAGAGGGGGATGACAGCAGCTGCTTTCCAATCTATGGGAATCTCAGACGACACGAAAGAGAGGTTGAACAGGCTAGTAATAGGGGTGGCAATCATTTCGGCAGATAATTTTAGAAAGAAAGGGTCCAGATTGTCTAGCCCGGCTGATTTGTAGGGGTCCAGATTTTGCAGCTCTTTCAGAACATCAGCTGAATGGATTTGGGAGAAGAAGAAATGGGGAAGGCTTGGGCGGGTAGCTGTGGGGGGTGCAGTGCTGTTGAATGCAGTAGGGGTAGCCAGGTGGAAAGCATGGCCAGCCGTAGAAAAATGGTTAGAGCTACTTGACTAGATCTGAGTCCCAGTTAGCACCCTGTTCCCTATATAGTGCACTAATGTTGACCAGGGTCCATAGGGTAATATTTAGGATGCAACCTGGTGCTGCTCATTGTACACTCCAGTGAGGAGGAAGGAGAATATGCAGGAAGGATTTCCAGTGCTGGCTGTGCTAATGGCTGTGCTAATGACTGGGCTAATGGCTGGGCTGCTGGCTGTGCTGCTGGCTGTGCTGCTGGCTGTGCTGCTGGCTGGGCTGCTGGCTGTGCTGCTGGCTGGGCTGCTGGCTGTGCTGCTGGCTGTGCTGCTGGCTTGGCTGCTGGCTGTGCTACTGGCTTGGCTGCTGGCTTGGCTGCTGGCTTGGCTGCTGGCTGTGCTGCTGGCTTGGCTGCTGGCTGTACTGCTGACTGTGCTGCTGGCTGGGCTGCTGGCTGGGCTGCTGGCTGGGCTGCTGGCTGGGATGCTGGCTAGGATGCTGGCTGGGCTGCTGGCTGGGCTGCTGGCTGGGTTGCTGGCTAGGATGCTGGCTAGGATGCTGGCTAGGATGCTGCGGAGAGACACTTTTATGAGTTAGTATTTAAAGAACCACTGGGATTTAAAATGTAGAGTTTGGGTGACTACACACACACACTTGCACGAGTGAGTGCAGGCAGGCACGCACACATGTACACACATATATACACACACTTGCAGGCACACACACACACACAAGCTATCTTGAAGTGGATTTGACTCAAGTGTTCTTTTCACTGATTAATTATGGGGTTTTAGTTGACAGCTGAATGCTTCTTCTGTGGTTTTCAGAGAGCGGCTTTCTGAAACGTTTAATGACGACAGGCTTGAGTGGAGAGGGAGGGAGAGAGTGGGAGAGGGGGAGGAGGCAGAAAGGAGAGTGGGAGAGGGGGAGGAGGGAGAGAGAAAAGAGAGAGTGGGAGAGGAGGAAGAGGCAGAGACAGAACAGAGATGGGTATCAAATATGAAACTGATTCAACAAGATCTCACGGTCTCACCAATTTGACTTCAGATTCTGACGTTTATCCATGTTTCTCCAAACGTCAAATCTCGAAGTTGCTCCAAATGTAAAATTGGATGGTGTTTTTGACAACCTATGTTCCTCCTGCTGCTGTATCTCAATCATGAATTCTGAATGGATCAGTTAAGCTTAATGTTTGGGGTTAAGGTATTCATTCTGAATGATCCAGTTAAGGAGTAATGTGTGGGGTTAAGGTATTCATTCTGAATGGATCAGTTAAGGGTTCATGTTTGGGGTTTAGGCATTCATTCTGAATGATCCAGCTAAGGAGTAATGTGTGGGGTTAAGGTATTCATTCTGAATGGTTCAGTTCAGGGTTCATGTTTGGGGTTAAGGTATTCATACTGAATGGTTCAGTTAAGGGTTCATGTTTGGGGTTAAGGTATTCATTCTGAATGGTTCAGTTCAGGGTTAATGTGTGGGGTTAAGGTATTCATTCTGAATGATTCAGTTAAGGAGTAATGTTTGGGGTTAAGGTATTCATTCTGAAATGTTCAGTTAAGGAGTAATGTTTGGGGTTAAGGTATTCATTCTGAATGGTTCAGTTAAGGGTTAATGTGTGGGGTTAAGGTATTCATTCTGAATGGTTCAGTTAAGGGTTAATGTGTGGGGTTAAGGTATTCATTCTGAATGGTTCAGTTAAGGGTTAATGTGTGGGGTTAATTAAGGTATTCATTCTGAATGGTTCAGTTAAGGGTTAATGTGTGGGGTTAATTAAGGTATTCATTCTGAATGGTTCAGTTAAGGGTTAATGTGTGGGGTTAAGGTATTCATTCTGAATGGTTCAGTTTTGGTTATTACCATCTAATGTTTGTACCATGCTTTGTGTTGCTGCCATGTTGTGTTGCCATGTTGTGTTTCTACCATGCTGTGTTGTCATGTTGTGTTTCTACCATGCTGTGTTGCCATGTTGTGCTGCTACCATGCTGTGTTGCCATGTTGTGTTTCTACCATGTTGTGTTGCTACCATGCTGCGTTGCCATGTTGTGTTGCTACCATGCTGCGTTGCCATGTTGTGTTGCTACCATGCTGGATTGCCATGTTGTGTTGCTACCATGCTGGGTTGCCATGTTGTGTTGCTACCATGCTGCGTTGCCATGTTGTGCTGCTACCATGCTTGGTTGCCATGTTGTGTTGCTACCATGCTGTGTTGCCATGTTGTGCTGCTACCATGCTGCGTTGCCATGTTGTGTTGCTACCATGCTGCGTTGCCATGTTGTGTTGCTACCATGCTTGGTTGCCATGTTGTGCTGCTACCATGCTGCGTTGCCATGTTGTGTTGCTACCATGCTGCGTTGCCATGTTGTGCTGCTACCATGCTGTGTTGCTGACATGCTATGTTGTCATCTTAGGTTTCTCTTTATGTAGTGTTGTGTTGTCTCTTGTCGTGATGTGTGTTTTGTCCTATATTTTTATTTAATTTCTTTGTAATTTTAATCCCTGCGCCCATACCTGCAGCAGGCCTTTTGCCTTTTGGTAGGCCGTTATTGTAAATAAGAATATGTTCTTAACTGACTTGCCTAGTTAACTTTCTTTAATTATTTTTTTATTTAAGGGTTAATGATGTGATGGGGTTATTAAGGCATTCATTATGAATGGTTTAAAACTTCTTAAGTCTAGCCATCCCGCTAGAGGGACAACTTCCGGTGACACTGAAGGGTGCGCAACTCAAATAAATAATCACAAATCATTGATATTAAACATTTAGATACATACAAGTGTCTTATATCAGTTGAAAACTGATTCATCTAACTGCACTGATCGATTTACAGTAGCTATTACAGCGAAAACATGCCATGTGATTGTTTGAGGACGGCGCCCCACATCAAAATATTTTTCACTTACTTTTTGAAAATCTTCCTCTGATTTGTCATCCCAAAGGGTTGCAGCTATAACATGTGTCGTTTTGTTAGATAAAATCCTTCTTTATATCCCAAAAAGTCTGTTTAGTTGGCGCCATAGATTTGAGTAATCCACCCCCGACTACCATGCCCTATCAAAACCCAGCCTACTAGATGGTAATAACCCCACCATGCCCTATCAAAACCCAGTCTACTAGATGGTAATAACCCCACCATGCCCTATCAAAACCCAGTCTACTAGATGGTAATAACCCCACCATGCCCTATCAAAACCCAGTCTACTAGATGGTAATAACCCCACCATGCCCTATCAAAACCTAGTCTACTAGATGGTAATAACCCCACCATGCCCTATCAAAACCCAGTCTACTAGATGGTAATAACCCCACCATGCCCTATCAAAACCCAGTCTACTAGATGGTAATAACCCCACCATGCCCTATCAAAACCCAGTCTACTAGATGGTAATAACCCCACCATGCCCTATCAAAACCTAGTCTACTAGATGGTAATAACCCCACCATGCCCTATCAAAACCCAGTCTACTAGATGGTAATAACCCCACCATGCCCTATCAAAACCCAGCCTACTAGATGGTAATAACCCCACCATGCCCTATCAAAACCCAGTCTACTAGATGGTAATAACCCCACCATGCCCTATCAAAACCCAGTCTACTAGATGGTAATAACCCCACCATGCCCTATCAAAACCCAGTCTACTAGATGGTAATAACCCCACCATGCCCTATCAAAACCCAGCCTACTAGATGGTAATAACCCCACCATGCCCTATCAAAACCCAGTCTACTAGATGGTAATAACCCCACCATGCCCTATCAAAACCTAGTCTACTAGATGGTAATAACCCCACCATGCCCTATCAAAACCCAGTCTACTAGATGGTAATAACCCCACCATGCCCTATCAAAACCCAGCCTACTAGATGGTAATAACCCCACCATGCCCTATCAAAACCCAGTCTACTAGATGGTAATAACCCCACCATGCCCTATCAAAACCCAGTCTACTAGATGGTAATAACCCCACCATGCCCTATCAAAACCCAGTCTACTAGATGGTAATAACCCCACCATGCCCTATCAAAACCCAGTCTACTAGATGGTAGTAACCCCACCATGCCCTATCAAAACCCAGTCTACTAGATGGTAATAACCCCACCATGCCCTATCAAAACCCAGTCTACTAGATGGTAATAACCCCACCATGCCCTATCAAAACCCAGTCTACTAGATGGTAATAACCCCACCATGCCCTATCAAAACCCAGTCTACTAGATGGTAATAACCCCACCATGCCCTATCAAAACCCAGTCTACTAGATGGTAATAACCCCACCATGCCCTATCAAAACCCAGTCTACTAGATGGTAGTAACCCCACCATGCCCTATCAAAACCCAGTCTACTAGATGGTAGTAACCCCACCATGCCCTATCAAAACCCAGTCTACTAGATGGTAGTAACCCCACCATGCCCTATCAAAACCCAGTCTACTAGATGGTAATAACTAGACTATCCTCTTAAATCTACACACACACACACACACACACACACACACACACACACACACACACACACACACACACACACACACACACACACACACACACACACACACACACACACACACACACACACAGTGAATTAGAAGGTGAATCACTAGGGGGGGGCATTGCTGCATTAGAATCAGATGTTTATGGATTTATTCTGACCTTCTGGGAGCTTGAAACTGCAGAACAACACAAAGTCAACAAGCAGGGAAAGCCTGGGGAAGGCCCAAACACTCTTTCTCTCCTTCTCTCCTTTTATCTCCTTCCCTTCTCTCCTTCTCTCCTTTTTCTCCTTCTCGTATCTCCTTCTCTCCTCCCATTCTCTCCTTTTATCTCCTTCCCTTCTCTCCTTCTCTCCTTCCATTCTTCCCTTCTCTCCTTCCCTTATCTCCTACCCTCCTTCCCTTCTCTCCTTCTCTATTTTTCTCCTTCCCTTTTCTCCTTCCCTTCTCTCCTTCTCCCCTTCTCTCCTTCTCATCTTCTCTAATCCTAATAAATGAGGTGGGTCTCTAAAACCACTGGAGGTTGGTGGCACCTTAATTGGGGAGGACAGTCTCGTGGTAATGGCTGTAGCGGGAATGGGTGAAATGCTATCAAATACATCAAACAGATGGTTTGACGGAACGTTTAATCTGCTCCATTCCAGCCATTTACTATGAGCTGTCCTCCACTCAGCAGCCTCCGCTGCTCTCAACCAATTAAAACCAGAGCTGAGAAGCAACAGTACTGTCAGAGCCGGTAGTTAGTGGGTACAGCTGATGCTGCAGTCGTTGTAGCCAGGGACTTTAACAAAGGACCATTCTATTAGGATCACTTCTATTCCCAGACTGCAGACCAATTAGCAAACACACAGATTAGTCTGAAATAAAACAAACAGGAGAGGGAGAGAGGGAGAGAGGGAGAGAGGGAGAGAGAGAGAGAGAGAGAGAGAGAGAGAGAGAGAGAGAGAGAGAGAGAGAGAGAGAGAGAGAGAGAGAGAGAGAGAGTTTATATGTCAGGCAGATGAATCCTATGAAGGGAAAGGGGGATACCTAGTCAGTTGTACAACTGAATGCCTTCAACTGAAATGTGTCTTCCACATTTAACCCAACCCCTCAACAGGACTGTACAGTGCACTAGGAAAGTATTCAGACCATCCTGATTGTTTTCCACATTTTGTTACGTTACAGCCTTATTCTAAAATGGATTAAATTCTCATGAATAATCTGCACACAATACCCCATAATGACAAAGCAAAAACAGTTGTTTAAAGTCTTTTGCAAATGTATTGTATATATATATACAGTGGGGAGAACAAGTATTTGATACACTGCCGGTTTTGCAGGTTTTCCTACTTTCAAGGCATGTAGAGGTCTGTAATTTTTATCATAGGTACACTTCAACTGTGAGAGACGGAATCTAAAACAAAAATCCAGAAAATCACATTGTATGATTTTTAAGTAATTAATTTGCATTTTATTGATAAAAATTACAGACCTCTACATGCTTTGTAAGTAGGAAAACCTGCAAAATCGGCAGTGTATCAAATACTTGTTCTCCCCACTGCATATGTACAAAATAAATTCATATCACATTTACATAAGTATTCAGATGTTTTACTCAGTACTTTGTTGAAGCACTTTTGGCAGCGATTACAACCTTAAGTCTTCTTGGGTTTGACGCTACAAGCTTGGCACACCTGTATTTGTATTTCTCCCATTCTTCTCTGCTAATCCTCTCAGGCTCTGTCAGGTTGGATGGGGAGCGTCGCTGCACAGCTATTTTCAGGTCTCTCCAGAGATGTTCAGGTTCATATTGTGGCTCCCGAGTGGCGCAGTGGTCTAAGACACTGCATCTCAGTGCAAGAGGCGTCACTGCAGTCCCTGGTTCGAATCCAGGCTGCATCACATCCGGCTGGGATTGGGAGTCCGATGGGGTGGCGCACAATTGGCCCAGCATCGTCTGGGTTTGGCCAGTGTAGGCTGACATTGTAAATAAGAATGTGTTCTTAACTGACTTGCCTGGTTAAGTAAAGGTTAAGTAAAATATAATAAACATTCAGAGACTTGTCTCGGCTGTGTGTTTAGGGTTGTTGTCCTGTTGGAAGTTGAACCTTCGACCCAAGTCTGAGGTCCTGAATGCTCTGGAGCAGGTTTTCATCAAGGATCTCTCTGTACTTTGCTATGTTAATCTTTCCCTTGATCCTAACTAGTCTTCCAGTCCCTGTAGCTAAAAAATATCAACACAGCATGACGCTGCCACCACCATGCTTCACCGTAGGGATGGTGCCACCACCATGCTTCACCATAGGGATGGTGCCAGGTTTCCTCCAGACGTGACACTTTGCATTCAGGCCAAGGAGTTCAATCTTGGTTTCATCAGACCAGAAAATCTTGTTTCTCATGGTTTGAGAGTCTTTAGGTGCCTTTTGGCAAACTCACAGCTGGCTGTCATGTGCCTTTTACTGAAGAGTGGCTTCTGTCTATCCACTCTACAAATAAAGGCCTAATTAGTGGAGTGCTGCAGAGATGGTTGTCCTTCTGGAAGGTTCTCCCATCTCCACAGAGGAACTCTAGGACTCTGTCAGAGTGACCATCGGGTTCTTGGTTACCTCCCTGATCAAGGCCCTTCTCCCCTGATTGCTCAGTTTGGCCGGGCGACCAGCTCTAGGAAGAGTCTTGGTGGTTTCAATCTTCTTCCATTTAAGAATGATGGAGGCCACTGTGTTCTTGGGGACCTTCAATGCTGCAGAAATGTTTTGGTACCCTTCCCCAGATCTGTGCCTCGACACCATCCTGTCTCAGAGCTCTACGGACAATTCCTTCAACCTCATGGCTTGGTTTTTGCTCTGACATCCACTGCCAACTGTGGGACCTTATATAGACAGGTGTGTGCCTTTCCAAATCATGTCTAATCAATTGAATTTTCCACAGGTGGATTCCAAGTCATAGAAACATCTCAAGGATGATCAATGGAAACAGGATGCACCTGAGCTCAATTTCAAGTCTCATAGCAAAAAGTCTGAATACTTATGGAAATAAGGTATTTTTATTATTTTAGTTTTATATACATCTCTCTCTGTTAGGGGGTTGGTATTATCATCATCTCTCTCTCTGTTAGGGGGTTGGTATTATAATCATCTCTCTCTCTGTTAGGGGGTTGGCATTATCATCATCTCTCTCTGTTAGGGGGTTGGTATTATCATCATCATCTCTCTCTGTTACGGGGTTGGCATTATCATCATCTCTCTCTCTGTTAGGGGGTTGGTATTATCATCATCTCTCTCTGTTAGGGGGTTGGTATTATCATCATCTCTCTCTCTGTTAGGGGGTTGGTATTATCATCTCTCTCTCTCTGTTAGGGGGTTGGTATTATCATCATCTCTCTCTCTGTTAGGGGGTTGGTATTATCATCTCTCTCTGTTAGGGGGTTGGTATTATCATCATCTCTCTCTGTTAGGGGGTTGGTATTATCATCATCTCTCTCTGTTAGGGGGTTGGTATTATCTCTCTCTCTCTGTTATGGGGTTGGTATTATCATCATCTCTCTCTGTTAGGGGGTTGGTATTATCATTATCATCTCTCTCTGTTAGGGGGTTGGTATTATCATCTCTCTCTCTGTTAGGGGGTTGGTATTATCATCATCTCTCTCTGTTAGGGGGTTGGTATTATCATCATCTCTCTCTGTTAGGGGGTTGGTATTATCATCATCATCTCTCTCTGTTAGGGGGTTGGTATTATCATCATCTCTCTCTGTTAGGGGGTTGGTATTATCATCATCTCTCTCTGTTAGGGGGTTGGTATTATCATCATCTCTCTCTGTTAGGGGGTTGGTATTATCATCATCTCTCTCTCTGTTAGGGGGTTGGTATTATCATCATCTCTCTCTTTTAGGGGGTTGGTATTATCATCATCTCTCTCTCTGTTAGGGGGTTGGTATTATCATCATCTCTCTCTCTGTTAGGGGGTTGGTATTATCATCATCTCTCTCTGTTAGGGGGTTGGTATTATCATCATCATCTCTCTCTGTTAGGGGGTTGGTATTATTATCATCTCTCTCTCTGTTAGGGGGTTGGTATTATCATCATCGTTCTCTCTGTTAGGGGGTTGGTATTATCATCATCTCTCTCTGTTAGGGGGTTGGTATTATCATCATCTCTCTCTTTTAGGGGGTTGGTATTATCATCATCTCTCTCTGTTAGGGGGTTGGTATTATTATCATCTCTCTCTGTTAGGGGGTTGGTATCATCATCATGTCTCTCTGTTAGGGGTTGGTATTATCATCATCTCTCTCTGCTAGGGGGTTGGTATTATCATCATCTCTCTCTGTTAGGGGGTTGGTATTATCATCATCTCTCTGTTAGGGGGTTGGTATTATCATCATCTCTCTCTGTTAGGGGGTTGGTATTATCATCATCATCTCTCTCTGTTAGGGGGTTGGTATTATCATCATCTCTCTCTGTTAGGGGGTTGGTATTATCATCATCTCTCTCTCTGTTAGGGGGTTGGTATTATCATCTCTCTCTGTTAGGGGGTTGGTATTATCATAATCTCTCTCTGTTAGTGGGTTGGTATTATCATCATCTCTCTCTGTTAGGGGGTTGATATTATCATCATCTCTCTGTTAGGGGGTTGGTATTATCATCATCTCTCTCTGTTAGGGGGTTGGTATTATCATCATCATCTCTCTCTGTTAGGGGGTTGGTATTATCATCATCTCTCTCTGTTAGGGGGTTGGTATTATCATCATCTCTCTCTGTTAGGGGGTTGGTATTATCATCATCTCTCTCTGTTAGGGGGTTGGTATTATCATCATCTCTCTCTCTGTTAGGGGGTTGGTATTATCATCATCTCTCTCTTTTAGGGGGTTGGTATTATCATCATCTCTCTCTCTGTTAGGGGGTTGGTATTATCATCATCTCTCTCTCTGTTAGGGGGTTGGTATTATCATCATCTCTCTCTGTTAGGGGGTTGGTATTATCATCATCATCTCTCTCTGTTAGGGGGTTGGTATTATTATCATCTCTCTCTCTGTTAGGGGGTTGGTATTATCATCATCGTTCTCTCTGTTAGGGGGTTGGTATTATCATCATCTCTCTCTGTTAGGGGGTTGGTATTATCATCATCTCTCTCTTTTAGGGGGTTGGTATTATCATCATCTCTCTCTGTTAGGGGGTTGGTATTATTATCATCTCTCTCTGTTAGGGGGTTGGTATCATCATCATGTCTCTCTGTTAGGGGTTGGTATTATCATCATCTCTCTCTGCTAGGGGGTTGGTATTATCATCATCTCTCTCTGTTAGGGGGTTGGTATTATCATCATCTCTCTGTTAGGGGGTTGGTATTATCATCATCTCTCTCTGTTAGGGGGTTGGTATTATCATCATCATCTCTCTCTGTTAGGGGGTTGGTATTATCATCATCTCTCTCTGTTAGGGGGTTGGTATTATCATCATCTCTCTCTCTGTTAGGGGGTTGGTATTATCATCTCTCTCTGTTAGGGGGTTGGTATTATCATAATCTCTCTCTGTTAGTGGGTTGGTATTATCATCATCTCTCTCTGTTAGGGGGTTGATATTATCATCATCTCTCTGTTAGGGGGTTGGTATTACCATCATCTCTCTCTCTCTGTTAGGGGGTTGGTATTATCGTCATCTCTCTCTGTTAGGGGGTTGGTATTATCATCATCTCTCTCTGTTAGGGGGTTGGTATTATCATCATCTCTCTCTGTTAGGGGGTTGGTATTATCATCATCATCTCTCTCTGTTAGGGGATTGGTATTATCATCATCTCTCTCTGTTAGGGGGTTGGTATTATCATCATCTCTCTCTGTTAGGGGGTTGGTATTATCATCACCTCTCTCTGTTAGGGGGTTGGTATTATCATCATCTCTCTCTGTTAGGGGGTTGGTATTATCATCATCTCTCTCTGTTAGGGGGTTGGTATTATCATCACCTCTCTCTGTTAGGGAGTTGGTATTATCATCTCTCTCTCTCTGTTAGGGGGTTGGTATTATCATCTCTCTCTCTGTTAGGGGGTTGGTATTATCATCTCTCTCTCTCTGTTAGGGGGTTGGTATTATCATCATCTCTCTCTCTGTTAGGGGGTTGGTATTATCATCTCTCTCTCTCTGTTAGGGGGTTGGTATTATCATCATCTCTCTCTCTGTTAGGGGGTTGGTATTATCATCTCTCTCTGTTAGGGGGTTGGTATTATCATCATCTCTCTCTCTGTTAGGGGGTTGGTATTATCATCATCTCTCTCTGTTAGGGGGTTGGTATTATCATCATCTCTCTCTGTTAGGGGGTTGGTATTATCATCATCTCTCTCTGTTAGGGGGTTGGTATTATCATCATCATCTCTCTCTGTTAGGGGGTTGGTATTATCATCTCTCTCTCTGTTAGGGGGTTGGTATTATCATGATCTCTCTCTGTTAGGGGGTTGGTATTATCATCATCTCTCTCTGTTAGGGGGTTGGTATTATCATCATCATCTCTCTCTGTTAGGGGGTTGGTATTATCATCATCTCTCTCTGTTAGGGGGTTGGTATTATCATCATCTCTCTCTGTTAGGGGGTTGGTATATCATCATCTCTCTCTGTTAGGGGGTTGGTATTATCATCATCTCTCTCTCTGTTAGGGGGTTTGGTATTATCATCATCTCTCTCTGTTAGGGGGTTGGTATTATTATCATCTCTCTCTCTGTTAGGGGGTTGGTATTATCATCACCTCTCTCTGTTAGGGGGTTGGTATTATCATCATCTCTCTCTGTTAGGGGGTTGGTATTATCATCATCTCTCTCTGTTAGGGGGTTGGTATTATCATCATCTCTCTCTCTGTTAGGGGGTTGGTATTATCATCATCTCTCTCTGTTAGGGGGTTGGTATTATCATCATCTCTCTCTCTGTTAGGGGGTTGGTATTATTATCATCTCTCTCTGTTAGGGGGTTTGGTATTATCATCATCTCTCTCTGTTAGGGGGTTGGTATTATTATCATCTCTCTCTCTGTTAGGGGGTTGGTATTATCATCACCTCTCTCTGTTAGGGGGTTGGTATTATCATCATCTCTCTCTGTTAGGGGGTTGGTATTATCATCATCTCTCTCTGTTAGGGGGTTGGTATTATCATCATCTCTCTCTCTGTTAGGGGGTTGGTATTATCATCATCTCTCTCTGTTAGGGGGTTGGTATTATCATCATCATCTCTCTCTGTTAGGGGGTTGGTATTATTATCATCTCTCTCTCTGTTAGGGGGTTGGTATTATCATCATCGTTCTCTCTGTTAGGGGGTTGGTATTATCATCATCATCTCTCTCTGTTAGGGGGTTGGTATTATCATCTCTCTCTCTGTTAGGGGGTTGGTATTATCATGATCTCTCTCTGTTAGGGGGTTGGTATTATCATCATCTCTCTCTGTTAGGGGGTTGGTATTATCATCATCATCTCTCTCTGTTAGGGGGTTGGTATTATCATCATCTCTCTCTGTTAGGGGGTTGGTATTATCATCATCTCTCTCTGTTAGGGGGTTGGTATATCATCATCTCTCTCTGTTAGGGGGTTGGTATTATCATCATCTCTCTCTCTGTTAGGGGGTTGGTATTATCATCATCTCTCTCTGTTAGGGGGTTGGTATTATCATCATCTCTCTCTCTGTTAGGGGGTTGGTATTATTATCATCTCTCTCTGTTAGGGTGTTGGTATTATCATCATCTCTCTCTGTTAGGGGGTTGGTATTATTATCATCTCTCTCTCTGTTAGGGGGTTGGTATTATCATCACCTCTCTCTGTTAGGGGGTTGGTATTATCATCATCTCTCTCTGTTAGGGGGTTGGTATTATCATCATCTCTCTCTGTTAGGGGGTTGGTATTATCATCATCTCTCTCTCTGATAGGGGGTTGGTATTATCATCATCTCTCTCTGTTAGGGGTTTGGTATTATCATCATCATCTCTCTCTGTTAGGGGGTTGGTATTATTATCATCTCTCTCTCTGTTAGGGGGTTGGTATTATCATCATCTTCTCTCTGTTAGGGGGTTGGTATTATCATCATCTCTCTCTGTTAGGGGGTTGGTATTATCATCATCTCTCTCTTTTAGGGGGTTGGTATTATCATCATCTCTCTCTGTTAGGGGGTTGGTATTATTATCATCTCTCTCTGTTAGGGGGTTGGTATCATCATCATCACTCTCTGTTAGGGGTTGGTATTATCATCATCTCTCTCTGCTAGGGGGTTGGTATTATCATCATCTCTCTCTGTTAGTGGGTTGGTATTATCATCATCTCTCTCTGTTAGGGGGTTGATATTATCATCATCTCTCTGTTAGGGGGTTGGTATTACCATCATCTCTCTCTCTCTGTTAGGGGGTTGGTATTATCATCATCTCTCTCTGTTAGGGGGTTGGTATTATCATCATCATCTCTCTCTGTTAGGGGGTTGGTATTATCATCATCTCTCTCTGTTAGGGGGTTGGTATTATCATCATCTCTCTCTGTTAGGGGGTTGGTATTATCATCATCTCTCTCTCTGTTAGGGGGTTGGTATTATCAACATCTCTCTCTTTTAGGGGGTTGGTATTATCATCATCTCTCTCTGTTAGGGGGTTGGTATTATTATCATCTCTCTCTGTTAGGGGGTTGGTATCATCATCATGTCTCTCTGTTAGGGGTTGGTATTATCATCATCTCTCTCTGCTAGGGGGTTGGTATTATCATCATCTCTCTCTGTTAGGGGGTTGGTATTATCATCATCTCTCTGTTAGGGGGTTGGTATTATCATCATCTCTCTCTGTTAGGGGGTTGGTATTATCATCATCATCTCTCTCTGTTAGGGGGTTGGTATTATCATCATCTCTCTCTGTTAGGGGGTTGGTATTATCATCATCTCTCTCTCTCTGTTAGGGGGTTGGTATTATCATCTCTCTCTGTTAGGGGGTTGGTATTATCATAATCTCTCTCTGTTAGTGGGTTGGTATTATCATCATCTCTCTCTGTTAGGGGGTTGATATTATCATCATCTCTCTGTTAGGGGGTTGGTATTACCATCATCTCTCTCTCTCTGTTAGGGGGTTGGTATTATCGTCATCTCTCTCTGTTAGGGGGTTGGTATTATCATCATCTCTCTCTGTTAGGGGGTTGGTATTATCATCATCTCTCTCTGTTAGGGGGTTGGTATTATCATCATCATCTCTCTCTGTTAGGGGATTGGTATTATCATCATCTCTCTCTGTTAGGGGGTTGGTATTATCATCATCTCTCTCTGTTAGGGGGTTGGTATTATCATCATCTCTCTCTGTTAGGGGGTTGGTATTATCATCATCTCTCTCTCTGTTAGGAGGTTGGTATTATCATCATCTCTCTCTGTTAGGGGGTTGGTATTATCATCATCTCTCTCTCTGTTAGGGGGTTGGTATTATTATCATCTCTCTAAGTTAGGGGGTTGGTATTATCATCATCTCTCTCTGTTAGGGGGTTGGTATTATTATCATCTCTCTCTCTGTTAGGGGGTTGGTATTATCATCACCTCTCTCTGTTAGGGGGTTGGTATTATCATCATCTCTCTCTGTTAGGGGGTTGGTATTATCATCATCTCTCTCTGTTAGGGGGTTGGTATTATCATCATCTCTCTCTGTTAGGGAGTTGGTATTATCATCTCTCTCTCTCTGTTAGGGGGTTGGTATTATCATCTCTCTCTCTCTGTTAGGGGGTTGGTATTATCATCTCTCTCTCTCTGTTAGGGGGTTGGTATTATCATCATCTCTCTCTCTGTTAGGGGGTTGGTATTATCATCTCTCTCTCTCTGTTAGGGGGTTGGTATTATCATCATCTCTCTCTCTGTTAGGGGGTTGGTATTATCATCATCTCTCTCTGTTAGGGGGTTGGTATTATCATCATCATCTCTCTCTGTTAGGGGGTTGGTATTATCATCTCTCTCTCTGTTAGGGGGTTGGTATTATCATGATCTCTCTCTGTTAGGGGGTTGGTATTATCATCATCTCTCTCTGTTAGGGGGTTGGTATTATCATCATCATCTCTCTCTGTTAGGGGGTTGGTATTATCATCATCTCTCTCTGTTAGGGGGTTGGTATTATCAACATCTCTCTCTGTTAGGGGGTTGGTATATCATCATCTCTCTCTGTTAGGGGGTTGGTATTATCATCATCTCTCTCTGTTAGGGGGTTGGTATTATCATCATCTCTCTCTCTGTTAGGGGGTTGGTATTATTATCATCTCTCTCTGTTAGGGGGTTTGGTATTATCATCATCTCTCTCTGTTAGGGGGTTGGTATTATTATCATCTCTCTCTCTGTTAGGGGGTTGGTATTATCATCACCTCTCTCTGTTAGGGGGTTGGTATTATCATCATCTCTCTCTGTTAGGGGGTTGGTATTATCATCATCTCTCTCTGTTAGGGGGTTGGTATTATCATCATCTCTCTCTCTGTTAGGGGGTTGGTATTATCATCATCTCTCTCTGTTAGGGGGTTGGTATTATCATCATCATCTCTCTCTGTTAGGGGGTTGGTATTATTATCATCTCTCTCTCTGTTAGGGGGTTGGTATTATCATCATCGTTCTCTCTGTTAGGGGGTTGGTATTATCATCATCATCTCTCTCTGTTAGGGGGTTGGTATTATCATCTCTCTCTCTGTTAGGGGGTTGGTATTATCATGATCTCTCTCTGTTAGGGGGTTGGTATTATCATCATCTCTCTCTGTTAGGGGGTTGGTATTATCATCATCATCTCTCTCTGTTAGGGGGTTGGTATTATCATCATCTCTCTCTGTTAGGGGGTTGGTATTATCATCATCTCTCTCTGTTAGGGGGTTGGTATATCATCATCTCTCTCTGTTAGGGTGTTGGTATTATCATCATCTCTCTCTCTGTTAGGGGGTTGGTATTATCATCATCTCTCTCTGTTAGGGGGTTGGTATTATCATCATCTCTCTCTCTGTTAGGGGGTTGGTATTATTATCATCTCTCTCTGTTAGGGTGTTGGTATTATCATCATCTCTCTCTGTTAGGGGGTTGGTATTATTATCATCTCTCTCTCTGTTAGGGGGTTGGTATTATCATCACCTCTCTCTGTTAGGGGGTTGGTATTATCATCATCTCTCTCTGTTAGGGGGTTGGTATTATCATCATCTCTCTCTGTTAGGGGGTTGGTATTATCATCATCTCTCTCTCTGATAGGGGGTTGGTATTATCATCATCTCTCTCTGTTAGGGGTTTGGTATTATCATCATCATCTCTCTCTGTTAGGGGGTTGGTATTATTATCATCTCTCTCTCTGTTAGGGGGTTGGTATTATCATCATCGTTCTCTCTGTTAGGGGGTTGGTATTATCATCATCTCTCTCTGTTAGGGGGTTGGTATTATCATCATCTCTCTCTTTTAGGGGGTTGGTATTATCATCATCTCTCTCTGTTAGGGGGTTGGTATTATTATCATCTCTCTCTGTTAGGGGGTTGGTATCATCATCATCTCTCTCTGTTAGGGGTTGGTATTATCATCATCTCTCTCTGCTAGGGGGTTGGTATTATCATCATCTCTCTCTGTTAGGGGGTTGGTATTATCATCATCTCTCTCTGTTAGGGGGTTGATATTATCATCATCTCTCTGTTAGGGGGTTGGTATTACCATCATCTCTCTCTCTCTGTTAGGGGGTTGGTATTATCATCATCTCTCTCTGTTAGGGGGTTGGTATTATCATCATCATCTCTCTCTGTTAGGGGGTTGGTATTATCATCATCTCTCTCTGTTAGGGGGTTGGTATTATCATCATCTCTCTCTGTTAGGGGGTTGGTATTATCATCATCTCTCTCTCTGTTAGGGGGTTGGTATTATCAACATCTCTCTCTTTTAGGGGGTTGGTATTATTATCATCTCTCTCTGTTAGGGGGTTGGTATCATCATCATCTCTCTCTGTTAGGGGTTGGTATTATCATCATCTCTCTCTGCTAGGGGGTTGGTATTATCATCATCTCTCTCTGTTAGTGGGTTGGTATTATCATCATCTCTCTCTGTTAGGGGGTTGATATTATCATCATCTCTCTGTTAGGGGGTTGGTATTACCATCATCTCTCTCTCTCTGTTAGGGGGTTGGTATTATCATCATCTCTCTCTGTTAGGGGGTTGGTATTATCATCATCATCTCTCTCTGTTAGGGGGTTGGTATTATCATCATCTCTCTCTGTTAGGGGGTTGGTATTATCATCATCTCTCTCTGTTAGGGGGTTGGTATTATCATCATCTCTCTCTCTGTTAGGGGGTTGGTATTATCAACATCTCTCTCTTTTAGGGGGTTGGTATTATCATCATCTCTCTCTGTTAGGGGGTTGGTATTATTATCATCTCTCTCTGTTAGGGGGTTGGTATCATCATCATGTCTCTCTGTTAGGGGTTGGTATTATCATCATCTCTCTCTGCTAGGGGGTTGGTATTATCATCATCTCTCTCTGTTAGGGGGTTGGTATTATCATCATCTCTCTGTTAGGGGGTTGGTATTATCATCATCTCTCTCTGTTAGGGGGTTGGTATTATCATCATCATCTCTCTCTGTTAGGGGGTTGGTATTATCATCATCTCTCTCTGTTAGGGGGTTGGTATTATCATCATCTCTCTCTCTCTGTTAGGGGGTTGGTATTATCATCTCTCTCTGTTAGGGGGTTGGTATTATCATAATCTCTCTCTGTTAGTGGGTTGGTATTATCATCATCTCTCTCTGTTAGGGGGTTGATATTATCATCATCTCTCTGTTAGGGGGTTGGTATTACCATCATCTCTCTCTCTCTGTTAGGGGGTTGGTATTATCGTCATCTCTCTCTGTTAGGGGGTTGGTATTATCATCATCTCTCTCTGTTAGGGGGTTGGTATTATCATCATCTCTCTCTGTTAGGGGGTTGGTATTATCATCATCATCTCTCTCTGTTAGGGGATTGGTATTATCATCATCTCTCTCTGTTAGGGGGTTGGTATTATCATCATCTCTCTCTGTTAGGGGGTTGGTATTATACTCATCTCTCTCTGTTAGGGTGTTGGTATTATCATCATCTCTCTCTCTGTTAGGAGGTTGGTATTATCATCATCTCTCTCTGTTAGGGGGTTGGTATTATCATCATCTCTCTCTCTGTTAGGGGGTTGGTATTATTATCATCTCTCTAAGTTAGGGGGTTGGTATTATCATCATCTCTCTCTGTTAGGGGGTTGGTATTATTATCATCTCTCTCTCTGTTAGGGGGTTGGTATTATCATCACCTCTCTCTGTTAGGGGGTTGGTATTATCATCATCTCTCTCTGTTAGGGGGTTGGTATTATCATCATCTCTCTCTGTTAGGGGGTTGGTATTATCATCATCTCTCTCTGTTAGGGAGTTGGTATTATCATCTCTCTCTCTCTGTTAGGGGGTTGGTATTATCATCTCTCTCTCTCTGTTAGGGGGTTGGTATTATCATCTCTCTCTCTCTGTTAGGGGGTTGGTATTATCATCATCTCTCTCTCTGTTAGGGGGTTGGTATTATCATCTCTCTCTCTCTGTTAGGGGGTTGGTATTATCATCATCTCTCTCTGTTAGGGGGTTGGTATTATCATCATCTCTCTCTGTTAGGGGGTTGGTATTATCATCATCATCTCTCTCTGTTAGGGGGTTGGTATTATCATCTCTCTCTCTGTTAGGGGGTTGGTATTATCATGATCTCTCTCTGTTAGGGGGTTGGTATTATCATCATCTCTCTCTGTTAGGGGGTTGGTATTATCATCATCATCTCTCTCTGTTAGGGGGTTGGTATTATCATCATCTCTCTCTGTTAGGGGGTTGGTATTATCATCATCTCTCTCTGTTAGGGGGTTGGTATATCATCATCTCTCTCTGTTAGGGGGTTGGTATTATCATCATCTCTCTCTCTGTTAGGGGGTTGGTATTATCATCATCTCTCTCTGTTAGGGGGTTGGTATTATCATCATCTCTCTCTCTGTTAGGGGGTTGGTATTATTATCATCTCTCTCTGTTAGGGGGTTTGGTATTATCATCATCTCTCTCTGTTAGGGGGTTGGTATTATTATCATCTCTCTCTCTGTTAGGGGGTTGGTATTATCATCACCTCTCTCTGTTAGGGGGTTGGTATTATCATCATCTCTCTCTGTTAGGGGGTTGGTATTATCATCATCTCTCTCTGTTAGGGGGTTGGTATTATCATCATCTCTCTCTCTGTTAGGGGGTTGGTATTATCATCATCTCTCTCTGTTAGGGGGTTGGTATTATCATCATCTCTCTCTCTGTTAGGGGGTTGGTATTATTATCATCTCTCTCTGTTAGGGGGTTTGGTATTATCATCATCTCTCTCTGTTAGGGGGTTGGTATTATTATCATCTCTCTCTCTGTTAGGGGGTTGGTATTATCATCACCTCTCTGTTAGGGGGTTGGTATTATCATCATCTCTCTCTGTTAGGGGGTTGGTATTATCATCATCTCTCTCTGTTAGGGGGTTGGTATTATCATCATCTCTCTCTCTGTTAGGGGGTTGGTATTATCATCATCTCTCTCTGTTAGGGGGTTGGTATTATCATCATCATCTCTCTCTGTTAGGGGGTTGGTATTATTATCATCTCTCTCTCTGTTAGGGGGTTGGTATTATCATCAGTGTTCTCTCTGTTAGGGGGTTGGTATTATCATCATCATCTCTCTCTGTTAGGGGGTTGGTATTATCATCTCTCTCTCTGTTAGGGGGTTGGTATTATCATGATCTCTCTCTGTTAGGGGGTTGGTATTATCATCATCTCTCTCTGTTAGGGGGTTGGTATTATCATCATCATCTCTCTCTGTTAGGGGGTTGGTATTATCATCATCTCTCTCTGTTAGGGGGTTGGTATTATCATCATCTCTCTCTGTTAGGGGGTTGGTATATCATCATCTCTCTCTGTTAGGGGGTTGGTATTATCATCATCTCTCTCTCTGTTAGGGGGTTGGTATTATCATCATCTCTCTCTGTTAGGGGGTTGGTATTATCATCATCTCTCTCTCTGTTAGGGGGTTGGTATTATTATCATCTCTCTCTGTTAGGGTGTTGGTATTATCATCATCTCTCTCTGTTAGGGGGTTGGTATTATTATCATCTCTCTCTCTGTTAGGGGGTTGGTATTATCATCACCTCTCTCTGTTAGGGGGTTGGTATTATCATCATCTCTCTCTGTTAGGGGGTTGGTATTATCATCATCTCTCTCTGTTAGGGGGTTGGTATTATCATCATCTCTCTCTCTGATAGGGGGTTGGTATTATCATCATCTCTCTCTGTTAGGGGGTTGGTATTATCATCATCATCTCTCTCTGTTAGGGGGTTGGTATTATTATCATCTCTCTCTCTGTTAGGGGGTTGGTATTATCATCATCGTTCTCTCTGTTAGGGGGTTGGTATTATCATCATCTCTCTCTGTTAGGGGGTTGGTATTATCATCATCTCTCTCTTTTAGGGGGTTGGTATTATCATCATCTCTCTCTGTTAGGGGGTTGGTATTATTATCATCTCTCTCTGTTAGGGGGTTGGTATCATCATCATCTCTCTCTGTTAGGGGTTGGTATTATCATCATCTCTCTCTGCTAGGGGGTTGGTATTATCATCATCTCTCTCTGTTAGTGGGTTGGTATTATCATCATCTCTCTCTGTTAGGGGGTTGATATTATCATCATCTCTCTGTTAGGGGGTTGGTATTACCATCATCTCTCTCTCTCTGTTAGGGGGTTGGTATTATCATCATCTCTCTCTGTTAGGGGGTTGGTATTATCATCATCATCTCTCTCTGTTAGGGGGTTGGTATTATCATCATCTCTCTCTGTTAGGGGGTTGGTATTATCATCATCTCTCTCTGTTAGGGGGTTGGTATTATCATCATCTCTCTCTCTGTTAGGGGGTTGGTATTATCAACATCTCTCTCTGTTAGGGGGTTGGTATTATCATCATCTCTCTCTCAGTTAGGGGGTTGGTATTATTATCATCTCTCTCTGTTAGGGGGTTGGTATTATCATCATCTCTCTCTGTTAGGGGGTTGGTATTATTATCATCTCTCTCTCTGTTAGGGGGTTGGTATTATCATCACCTCTCTCTGTTAGGGGGTTGGTATTATCATCATCTCTCTCTGTTAGGGGGTTGGTATTATCATCATCTCTCTCTGTTAGGGGGTTGGTATTATCATCATCTCTCTCTGTTAGGGGGTTGGTATTATCATCTCTCTCTCTCTTTTAGGGGGTTGGTATTATCATCTCTCTCTCTCTGTTAGGGGGTTGGTATTATCATCTCTCTCTCTCTGTTTGGGGGTTGGTATTATCATCATCTCTCTCTCTGTTAGGGGGTTGGTATTATCATCTCTCTCTCTCTGTTAGGGGGTTGGTATTATCATCATCTCTCTCTCTGTTAAGGGGTTGGTATTATCATCTCTCTCTGTTAGGGGGTTGGTATTATCATCATCTCTCTCTCTGTTAGGGGGTTGGTATTATCATCATCTCTCTCTGTTAGGGGGTTGGTATTATCATCATCTGTCTCTGTTAGGGGGTTGGTATTATCATCATCTCTCTCTGTTAGGGGGTTGGTATTATCATCATCATCTCTCTCTGTTAGGGGGTTGGTATTATCATCTCTCTCTCTGTTAGGGGGTTGGTATTATCATCATCTCTCTCTGTTATGGGGTTGGTATTATCATCATCTCTCTCTGTTAGGGGGTTGGTATTATCATCATCATCTCTCTCTGTTAGTGGGTTGGTATTATCATCATCTCTCTCTGTTAGGGGGTTGGTATTATCATCATCTCTCTCTGTTAGGGGGTTGGTATTATCATCATCTCTCTCTCTGTTAGGGGGTTGGTATTATCATCATCTCTCTCTGTTAGGGGGTTGGTATTATCATCATCTCTCTCTCTGTTAGGGGGTTGGTATTATTATCATCTCTCTCTGTTAGGGGGTTGGTATTATCATCATCTCTCTCTGTTAGGGGGTTGGTATTATTATCATCTCTCTCTCTGTTAGGGGGTTGGTATTATCATCACCTCTCTCTGTTAGGGGGTTGGTATTATCATCATCTCTCTCTGTTAGGGGGTTGGTATTATCATCATCTCTCACTGTTAGGGGGTTGGTATTATCATCATCTCTCTCTCTGTTAGGGGGTTGGTATTATCATCATCTCTCTCTGTTAGGGGGTTGGTATTATCATCATCATCTCTCTCTGTTAGGGGGTTGGTATTATCATCATCATCTCTCTCTGTTAGGGGGTTGGTATTATTATCATCTCTCTCTCTGTTAGGGGGTTGGTATTATCATCATCGTTCTCTCTGTTAGGGGGTTGGTATTATCATCATCTCTCTCTGTTAGGGGGTTGGTATTATCATCATCTCTCTCTTTTAGGGGGTTGGTATTATCATCATCTCTCTCTGTTAGGGGGTTGGTATTATTATCATCTCTCTCTGTTAGGGGGTTGGTATCATCATCATCTCTCTCTGTTAGGGGTTGGTATTATCATCATCTCTCTCTGCTAGGGGGTTGGTATTATCATCATCATCTCTCTCTGTTAGGGGGTTGGTATTATCATCTCTCTCTCTGTTAGGGGGTTGGTATTATCATCATCTCTCTCTGTTAGGGGGTTGGTATTATCATCATCTCTCTCTGTTAGGGGGTTGGTATTATCATCATCATCTCTCTCTGTTAGGGGGTTGGTATTATCATCATCTCTCTCTGTTAGGGGGTTGGTATTATCATCATCTCTCTCTGTTAGGGGGTTGGTATTATCATCATCTCTCTCTGTTAGGGGGTTGGTATTATCATCATCTCTCTCTCTGTTAGGGGGTTGGTATTATCATCATCTCTCTCTTTTAGGGGGTTGGTATTATCATCATCTCTCTCTCTGTTAGGGGGTTGGTATTATCATCATCTCTCTCTCTGTTAGGGGGTTGGTATTATCATCATCTCTCTCTGTTAGGGGGTTGGTATTATCATCATCATCTCTCTCTGTTAGGGGGTTGGTATTATTATCATCTCTCTCTCTCTGTTAGGGGGTTGGTATTATCATCATCGTTCTCTCTGTTAGGGGGTTGGTATTATCATCATCTCTCTCTGTTAGGGGGTTGGTATTATCATCATCTCTCTCTTTTAGGGGGTTGGTATTATCATCATCTCTCTCTGTTAGGGGGTTGGTATTATTATCATCTCTCTCTGTTAGGGGGTTGGTATCATCATCATGTCTCTCTGTTAGGGGTTGGTATTATCATCATCTCTCTCTGCTAGGGGGTTGGTATTATCATCATCTCTCTCTGTTAGGGGGTTGGTATTATCATCATCTCTCTGTTAGGGGGTTGGTATTATCATCATCTCTCTCTGTTAGGGGGTTGGTATTATCATCATCATCTCTCTCTGTTAGGGGGTTGGTATTATCATCATCTCTCTCTGTTAGGGGGTTGGTATTATCATCATCTCTCTCTCTGTTAGGGGGTTGGTATTATCATCTCTCTCTGTTAGGGGGTTGGTATTATCATAATCTCTCTCTGTTAGTGGGTTGGTATTATCATCATCTCTCTCTGTTAGGGGGTTGATATTATCATCATCTCTCTGTTAGGGGGTTGGTATTACCATCATCTCTCTCTCTCTGTTAGGGGGTTGGTATTATCGTCATCTCTCTCTGTTAGGGGGTTGGTATTATCATCATCTCTCTCTGTTAGGGGGTTGGTATTATCATCATCATCTCTCTCTGTTAGGGGATTGGTATTATCATCATCTCTCTCTGTTAGGGGGTTGGTATTATCATCATCTCTCTCTGTTAGGGGGTTGGTATTATCATCATCTCTCTCTGTTAGGGGGTTGGTATTATCATCATCTCTCTCTCTGTTAGGAGGTTGGTATTATCATCATCTCTCTCTGTTAGGGGGTTGGTATTATCATCATCTCTCTCTCTGTTAGGGGGTTGGTATTATTATCATCTCTCTAAGTTAGGGGGTTGGTATTATCATCATCTCTCTCTGTTAGGGGGTTGGTATTATTATCATCTCTCTCTCTGTTAGGGGGTTGGTATTATCATCACCTCTCTCTGTTAGGGGGTTGGTATTATCATCATCTCTCTCTGTTAGGGGGTTGGTATTATCATCATCTCTCTCTGTTAGGGGGTTGGTATTATCATCATCTCTCTCTGTTAGGGAGTTGGTATTATCATCTCTCTCTCTCTGTTAGGGGGTTGGTATTATCATCTCTCTCTCTCTGTTAGGGGGTTGGTATTATCATCTCTCTCTCTCTGTTAGGGGGTTGGTATTATCATCATCTCTCTCTCTGTTAGGGGGTTGGTATTATCATCTCTCTCTCTCTGTTAGGGGGTTGGTATTATCATCATCTCTCTCTCTGTTAGGGGGTTGGTATTATCATCTCTCTCTGTTAGGGGGTTGGTATTATCATCATCTCTCTCTCTGTTAGGGGGTTGGTATTATCATCATCTCTCTCTGTTAGGGGGTTGGTATTATCATCATCTCTCTCTGTTAGGGGGTTGGTATTATCATCATCTCTCTCTGTTAGGGGGTTGGTATTATCATCATCATCTCTCTCTGTTAGGGGGTTGGTATTATCATCTCTCTCTCTGTTAGGGGGTTGGTATTATCATGATCTCTCTCTGTTAGGGGGTTGGTATTATCATCATCTCTCTCTGTTAGGGGGTTGGTATTATCATCATCATCTCTCTCTGTTAGGGGGTTGGTATTATCATCATCTCTCTCTGTTAGGGGGTTGGTATTATCATCATCTCTCTCTGTTAGGGGGTTGGTATATCATCATCTCTCTCTGTTACGGGGTTGGTATTATCATCATCTCTCTCTCTGTTAGGGGGTTGGTATTATCATCATCTCTCTCTGTTAGGGGGTTGGTATTATCATCATCTCTCTCTCTGTTAGGGGGTTGGTATTATTATCATCTCTCTCTGTTAGGGGGTTTGGTATTATCATCATCTCTCTCTGTTAGGGGGTTGGTATTATTATCATCTCTCTCTCTGTTAGGGGGTTGGTATTATCATCACCTCTCTCTGTTAGGGGGTTGGTATTATCATCATCTCTCTCTGTTAGGGGGTTGGTATTATCATCATCTCTCTCTGTTAGGGGGTTGGTATTATCATCATCTCTCTCTCTGTTAGGGGGTTGGTATTATCATCATCTCTCTCTGTTAGGGGGTTGGTATTATCATCATCTCTCTCTCTCTGTTAGGGGGTTGGTATTATTATCATCTCTCTCTGTTAGGGGGTTTGGTATTATCATCATCTCTCTAAGTTAGGGGGTTGGTATTATCATCTCTCTCTCTCTTTTAGGGGGTTGGTATTATCATCTCTCTCTCTCTGTTAGGGGGTTGGTATTATCATCTCTCTCTCTCTGTTAGGGGGTTGGTATTATCATCATCTCTCTCTCTGTTAGGGGGTTGGTATTATCATCTCTCTCTCTCTGTTAGGGGGTTGGTATTATCATCATCTCTCTCTCTGTTAAGGGGTTGGTATTATCATCTCTCTCTGTTAGGGGGTTGGTATTATCATCATCTCTCTCTCTGTTAGGGGGTTGGTATTATCATCATCTCTCTCTGTTAGGGGGTTGGTATTATCATCATCTGTCTCTGTTAGGGGGTTGATATTATCATCATCTCTCTCTGTTAGGGGGTTGGTATTATCATCATCATCTCTCTCTGTTAGGGGGTTGGTATTATCATCTCTCTCTCTGTTAGGGGGTTGGTATTATCATCATCTCTCTCTGTTATGGGGTTGGTATTATCATCATCTCTCTCTGTTAGGGGGTTGGTATTATCATCATCATCTCTCTCTGTTAGTGGGTTGGTATTATCATCATCTCTCTCTGTTAGGGGGTTGGTATTATCATCATCTCTCTCTGTTAGGGGGTTGGTATTATCATCATCTCTCTCTCTGTTAGGGGGTTGGTATTATCATCATCTCTCTCTGTTAGGGGGTTGGTATTATCATCATCTCTCTCTCTGTTAGGGGGTTGGTATTATTATCATCTCTCTCTGTTAGGGGGTTGGTATTATCATCATCTCTCTCTGTTAGGGGGTTGGTATTATTATCATCTCTCTCTCTGTTAGGGGGTTGGTATTATCATCACCTCTCTCTGTTAGGGGGTTGGTATTATCATCATCTCTCTCTGTTAGGGGGTTGGTATTATCATCATCTCTCACTGTTAGGGGGTTGGTATTATCATCATCTCTCTCTCTGTTAGGGGGTTGGTATTATCATCATCTCTCTCTGTTAGGGGGTTGGTATTATCATCATCATCTCTCTCTGTTAGGGGGTTGGTATTATCATCATCATCTCTCTCTGTTAGGGGGTTGGTATTATTATCATCTCTCTCTCTGTTAGGGGGTTGGTATTATCATCATCGTTCTCTCTGTTAGGGGGTTGGTATTATCATCATCTCTCTCTGTTAGGGGGTTGGTATTATCATCATCTCTCTCTTTTAGGGGGTTGGTATTATCATCATCTCTCTCTGTTAGGGGGTTGGTATTATTATCATCTCTCTCTGTTAGGGGGTTGGTATCATCATCATCTCTCTCTGTTAGGGGTTGGTATTATCATCATCTCTCTCTGCTAGGGGGTTGGTATTATCATCATCATCTCTCTCTGTTAGGGGGTTGGTATTATCATCTCTCTCTCTGTTAGGGGGTTGGTATTATCATCATCTCTCTCTGTTAGGGGGTTGGTATTATCATCATCTCTCTCTGTTAGGGGGTTGGTATTATCATCATCATCTCTCTCTGTTAGGGGGTTGGTATTATCATCATCTCTCTCTGTTAGGGGGTTGGTATTATCATCATCTCTCTCTGTTAGGGGGTTGGTATTATCATCATCTCTCTCTGTTAGGGGGTTGGTATTATCATCATCTCTCTCTCTGTTAGGGGGTTGGTATTATCATCATCTCTCTCTTTTAGGGGGTTGGTATTATCATCATCTCTCTCTCTGTTAGGGGGTTGGTATTATCATCATCTCTCTCTCTGTTAGGGGGTTGGTATTATCATCATCTCTCTCTGTTAGGGGGTTGGTATTATCATCATCATCTCTCTCTGTTAGGGGGTTGGTATTATTATCATCTCTCTCTCTGTTAGGGGGTTGGTATTATCATCATCGTTCTCTCTGTTAGGGGGTTGGTATTATCATCATCTCTCTCTGTTAGGGGGTTGGTATTATCATCATCTCTCTCTTTTAGGGGGTTGGTATTATCATCATCTCTCTCTGTTAGGGGGTTGGTATTATTATCATCTCTCTCTGTTAGGGGGTTGGTATCATCATCATGTCTCTCTGTTAGGGGTTGGTATTATCATCATCTCTCTCTGCTAGGGGGTTGGTATTATCATCATCTCTCTCTGTTAGGGGGTTGGTATTATCATCATCTCTCTGTTAGGGGGTTGGTATTATCATCATCTCTCTCTGTTAGGGGGTTGGTATTATCATCATCATCTCTCTCTGTTAGGGGGTTGGTATTATCATCATCTCTCTCTGTTAGGGGGTTGGTATTATCATCATCTCTCTCTCTGTTAGGGGGTTGGTATTATCATCTCTCTCTGTTAGGGGGTTGGTATTATCATAATCTCTCTCTGTTAGTGGGTTGGTATTATCATCATCTCTCTCTGTTAGGGGGTTGATATTATCATCATCTCTCTGTTAGGGGGTTGGTATTACCATCATCTCTCTCTCTCTGTTAGGGGGTTGGTATTATCGTCATCTCTCTCTGTTAGGGGGTTGGTATTATCATCATCTCTCTCTGTTAGGGGGTTGGTATTATCATCATCATCTCTCTCTGTTAGGGGATTGGTATTATCATCATCTCTCTCTGTTAGGGGGTTGGTATTATCATCATCTCTCTCTGTTAGGGGGTTGGTATTATCATCATCTCTCTCTGTTAGGGGGTTGGTATTATCATCATCTCTCTCTCTGTTAGGAGGTTGGTATTATCATCATCTCTCTCTGTTAGGGGGTTGGTATTATCATCATCTCTCTCTCTGTTAGGGGGTTGGTATTATTATCATCTCTCTAAGTTAGGGGGTTGGTATTATCATCATCTCTCTCTGTTAGGGGGTTGGTATTATTATCATCTCTCTCTCTGTTAGGGGGTTGGTATTATCATCACCTCTCTCTGTTAGGGGGTTGGTATTATCATCATCTCTCTCTGTTAGGGGGTTGGTATTATCATCATCTCTCTCTGTTAGGGGGTTGGTATTATCATCATCTCTCTCTGTTAGGGAGTTGGTATTATCATCTCTCTCTCTCTGTTAGGGGGTTGGTATTATCATCTCTCTCTCTCTGTTAGGGGGTTGGTATTATCATCTCTCTCTCTCTGTTAGGGGGTTGGTATTATCATCATCTCTCTCTCTGTTAGGGGGTTGGTATTATCATCTCTCTCTCTCTGTTAGGGGGTTGGTATTATCATCATCTCTCTCTCTGTTAGGGGGTTGGTATTATCATCTCTCTCTGTTAGGGGGTTGGTATTATCATCATCTCTCTCTCTGTTAGGGGGTTGGTATTATCATCATCTCTCTCTGTTAGGGGGTTGGTATTATCATCATCTCTCTCTGTTAGGGGGTTGGTATTATCATCATCTCTCTCTGTTAGGGGGTTGGTATTATCATCATCATCTCTCTCTGTTAGGGGGTTGGTATTATCATCTCTCTCTCTGTTAGGGGGTTGGTATTATCATGATCTCTCTCTGTTAGGGGGTTGGTATTATCATCATCTCTCTCTGTTAGGGGGTTGGTATTATCATCATCATCTCTCTCTGTTAGGGGGTTGGTATTATCATCATCTCTCTCTGTTAGGGGGTTGGTATTATCATCATCTCTCTCTGTTAGGGGGTTGGTATATCATCATCTCTCTCTGTTAGGGGGTTGGTATTATCATCATCTCTCTCTCTGTTAGGGGGTTGGTATTATCATCATCTCTCTCTGTTAGGGGGTTGGTATTATCATCATCTCTCTCTCTGTTAGGGGGTTGGTATTATTATCATCTCTCTCTGTTAGGGGGTTTGGTATTATCATCATCTCTCTCTGTTAGGGGGTTGGTATTATTATCATCTCTCTCTCTGTTAGGGGGTTGGTATTATCATCACCTCTCTCTGTTAGGGGGTTGGTATTATCATCATCTCTCTCTGTTAGGGGGTTGGTATTATCATCATCTCTCTCTGTTAGGGGGTTGGTATTATCATCATCTCTCTCTCTGTTAGGGGGTTGGTATTATCATCATCTCTCTCTGTTAGGGGGTTGGTATTATCATCATCTCTCTCTCTCTGTTAGGGGGTTGGTATTATTATCATCTCTCTCTGTTAGGGGGTTTGGTATTATCATCATCTCTCTAAGTTAGGGGGTTGGTATTATTATCATCTCTCTCTCTGTTAGGGGGTTGGTATTATCATCACCTCTCTCTGTTAGGGGGTTGGTATTATCATCATCTCTCTCTGTTAGGGGGTTGGTATTATCATCATCTCTCTCTGTTAGGGGGTTGGTATTATCATCATCTCTCTCTCTGTTAGGGGGTTGGTATTATCATCATCTCTCTCTGTTAGGGGGTTGGTATTATCATCATCATCTCTCTCTGTTAGGGGGTTGGTATTATTATCATCTCTCTCTCTGTTAGGGGGTTGGTATTATCATCATCGTTCTCTCTGTTAGGGGGTTGGTATTATCATCATCATCTCTCTCTGTTAGGGGGTTGGTATTATCATCTCTCTCTCTGTTAGGGGGTTGGTATTATCATGATCTCTCTCTGTTAGGGGGTTGGTATTATCATCATCTCTCTCTGTTAGGGGGTTGGTATTATCATCATCATCTCTCTCTGTTAGGGGGTTGGTATTATCATCATCTCTCTCTGTTAGGGGGTTGGTATTATCATCATCTCTCTCTGTTAGGGGGTTGGTATATCATCATCTCTCTCTGTTAGGGGGTTGGTATTATCATCATCTCTCTCTCTGTTAGGGGGTTGGTATTATCATCATCTCTCTCTGTTAGGGGGTTGGTATTATCATCATCTCTCTCTCTGTTAGGGGGTTGGTATTATTATCATCTCTCTCTGTTAGGGTGTTGGTATTATCATCATCTCTCTCTGTTAGGGGGTTGGTATTATTATCATCTCTCTCTCTGTTAGGGGGTTGGTATTATCATCACCTCTCTCTGTTAGGGGGTTGGTATTATCATCATCTCTCTCTGTTAGGGGGTTGGTATTATCATCATCTCTCTCTGTTAGGGGGTTGGTATTATCATCATCTCTCTCTCTGATAGGGGGTTGGTATTATCATCATCTCTCTCTGTTAGGGGGTTGGTATTATCATCATCATCTCTCTCTGTTAGGGGGTTGGTATTATTATCATCTCTCTCTCTGTTAGGGGGTTGGTATTATCATCATCGTTCTCTCTGTTAGGGGGTTGGTATTATCATCATCTCTCTCTGTTAGGGGGTTGGTATTATCATCATCTCTCTCTTTTAGGGGGTTGGTATTATCATCATCTCTCTCTGTTAGGGGGTTGGTATTATTATCATCTCTCTCTGTTAGGGGGTTGGTATAATCATCATCTCTCTCTGTTAGGGGTTGGTATTATCATCATCTCTCTCTGCTAGGGGGTTGGTATTATCATCATCTCTCTCTGTTAGTGGGTTGGTATTATCATCATCTCTCTCTGTTAGGGGGTTGATATTATCATCATCTCTCTGTTAGGGGGTTGGTATTACCATCATCTCTCTCTCTCTGTTAGGGGGTTGGTATTATCATCATCTCTCTCTGTTAGGGGGTTGGTATTATCATCATCATCTCTCTCTGTTAGGGGGTTGGTATTATCATCATCTCTCTCTGTTAGGGGGTTGGTATTATCATCATCTCTCTCTGTTAGGGGGTTGGTATTATCATCATCTCTCTCTCTGTTAGGGGGTTGGTATTATCAACATCTCTCTCTGTTAGGGGGTTGGTATTATCATCATCTCTCTCTCAGTTAGGGGGTTGGTATTATTATCATCTCTCTCTGTTAGGGGGTTGGTATTATCATCATCTCTCTCTGTTAGGGGGTTGGTATTATTATCATCTCTCTCTCTGTTAGGGGGTTGGTATTATCATCACCTCTCTCTGTTAGGGGGTTGGTATTATCATCATCTCTCTCTGTTAGGGGGTTGGTATTATCATCATCTCTCTCTGTTAGGGGGTTGGTATTATCATCATCTCTCTCTGTTAGGGGGTTGGTATTATCATCTCTCTCTCTCTGTTAGGGGGTTGGTATTATCATCTCTCTCTCTCTGTTAGGGGGTTGGTATTATCATCTCTCTCTCTCTGTTAGGGGGTTGGTATTATCATCATCTCTCTCTCTGTTAGGGGGTTGGTATTATCATCTCTCTCTCTCTGTTAGGGGGTTGGTATTATCATCATCTCTCTCTCTGTTAAGGGGTTGGTATTATCATCTCTCTCTGTTAGGGGGTTGGTATTATCATCATCTCTCTCTCTGTTAGGGGGTTGGTATTATCATCATCTCTCTCTGTTAGGGGGTTGGTATTATCATCATCTGTCTCTGTTAGGGGGTTGGTATTATCATCATCTCTCTCTGTTAGGGGGTTGGTATTATCATCATCATCTCTCTCTGTTAGGGGGTTGGTATTATCATCTCTCTCTCTGTTAGGGGGTTGGTATTATCATCATCTCTCTCTGTTAGGGGGTTGGTATTATCATCATCTCTCTCTGTTAGGGGGTTGGTATTATCATCATCTCTCTCTCTGTTAGGGGGTTGGTATTATTATCATCTCTCTCTGTTAGGGGGTTGATATTATCATCATCTCTCTCTCTGTTAGGGGGTTGGTATTATCATCTCTCTCTCTGTTAGGGGGTTGGTATTATTATCATCTCTCTCTGTTAGGGGGTTGATATTATCATCATCTCTCTCTCTGTTAGGGGGTTGGTATTATCATCATCTCTCTCTGTTAGGGGGTTGGTATTATCATCATCTCTCTCTGTTAGGGGGTTGGTATTATCATTATCTCTCTCTGTTAGGGGGTTGGTATTATCATCATCTCTCTCTCTGTTAGGGGGTTGGTATTATCATCATCATCTCTCTCTCTGTTAGCGGGTTGGTATTATCATCTATCTCTGTTAGGGGGTTGGTATTATCATCATCTCTGTGTTAGGGGGTTGTATTATCATCATCTCTCTCTCTGTTAGGGGGTTGGTATTATCATCTCTCTCTGTTAGGGGGTTGGTATTATCATCATCTCTCTCTGGTAGGGGGTTGGTATTATCATCATCTCTCTCTGCTAGGGGGTTGGTATTATCATCATCTCTCTCTGTTAGGGGGTTGGTATTATCATCATCTATCTCTGTTAGGGGGTTGGTATTATCATCATCTCTGTGTTAGGGGGTTGTATTATCATCATCTCTCTCTCTGTTAGGGGGTTGGTATTATCATCTCTCTCTGTTAGGGGGTTGGTATTATCATCATCTCTCTCTGGTAGGGGGTTGGTATTATCATCATCTCTCTCTGTTAGGGGGTTGGTATTATCATCATCTCTCTCTGTTAGGGGGTTGGTATTATCATTATCTCTCTCTCTGTTAGGGGGTTGGTATTATCATCATCTCTCTCTGTTAGGGGGTTGGTATTATCATCATCTCTCTCTGTTAGGGGGTTGGTATTATCATCATCTCTCTCTCTGTTAGGGGGTTGGTATTATTATCATCTCTCTCTGTTAGGGGGTTGATATTATCATCATCTCTCTCTCTGTTAGGGGGTTGGTATTATCATCTCTCTCTCTGTTAGGGGGTTGGTATTATCATCATCTCTCTCTGTTAGGGGGTTGGTATTATCATTATCTCTCTCTGTTAGGGGGTTGGTATTATCATCATCTCTCTCTCTGTTAGGGGGTTGGTATTATCATCATCATCTCTCTCTCTGTTAGGGGGTTGGTATTATCATCTCTCTCTGTTAGGGGGTTGGTATTATCATCATCATCTCTCTCTCTGTTAGGGGGTTGGTATTATCATCATCTCTCTCTCTGTTAGGGGGTTGGTATTATCATCATCATCTCTCTCTCTGTTAGGGGGTTGGTATTATCATCTCTCTCTGTTAGGGGGTTGGTATTATCATCATCATCTCTCTCTCTGTTAGGGGGTTGGTATTATCATCTCTCTCTGTTAGGGGGTTGGTATTATCATCATCTCTCTCTCTGTTAGGGGGTTGGTATTATCATCATCTCTCTCTGTTAGGGGGTTGGTATTATCATCATCTCTCTCTCTGTTAGGGGGTTGGTATTATCATCATCTCTCTCTCTGTTAGGGGGTTGGTATTATCATCATCTCTCTCTCTGTTAGGGGGTTGGTATTATCATCTCTCTCTCTTTTAGGGGGTTGGTATTATCATCATCTCTCTCTCTGTTAGGGGGTTGGTATTATCATCTCTCTCTCTGTTAGGGGGTTGGTATTACCATCTCTCTTTGTTAGGGGGTTGGTATTATCATCATCTCTCTCTGTTAGGGGGTTTGTATTATCATCATCTCTCTGTTAGGGGGTTGGTATTACCATCATCTCTCTCTCTGTTAGGGGGTTGGTATTATCATCATCTCTCTCTGTTAGGGGGTTGGTATTATCATCATCTCTCTCTCTGTTAAGGGGTTGGTATTATCATCATCTCTCTCTGTTAGGGGGTTGGTATTATCATCATCTCTCTCTGTTAGATGGTTGGTATTATTATCATCTCTCTCTCTGTTAGGGGTTTGGTATTATCATCATCTCTCTCTGTTAGGGGGTTGGTATTATCATCATCTCTCTCTGTTAGGGGGTTGGTATTATCATCATCTCTCTCTGTTAGGGGGTTGGTATTATTATCATCTCTCTCTGTTAGGGGGGTGGTATTATCATCATCTCTCTCTGTTAGGGGGTTGGTATTATCATCATCTCTGTGTTAGGGGGTTGTATTATCATCATCTCTCTCTCTGTTAGGGGGTTGGTATTATCATCTCTCTCTGTTAGGGGGTTGGTATTATCATCATCTCTCTCTGGTAGGGGGTTGGTATTATCATCATCTCTCTCTGTTAGGGGGTTGGTATTATCATCATCTCTCTCTGTTAGGGGGTTGGTATTATCATTATCTCTCTCTCTGTTAGGGGGTTGGTATTATCATCATCTCTCTCTGTTAGGGGGTTGGTATTATCATCATCTCTCTCTGTTAGGGGGTTGGTATTATCATCATCTCTCTCTCTGTTAGGGGGTTGGTATTATTATCATCTCTCTCTGTTAGGGGGTTGATATTATCATCATCTCTCTCTCTGTTAGGGGGTTGGTATTATCATCTCTCTCTCTGTTAGGGGGTTGGTATTATCATCATCTCTCTCTGTTAGGGGGTTGGTATTATCATTATCTCTCTCTGTTAGGGGGTTGGTATTATCATCATCTCTCTCTCTGTTAGGGGGTTGGTATTATCATCATCATCTCTCTCTCTGTTAGGGGGTTGGTATTATCATCTCTCTCTGTTAGGGGGTTGGTATTATCATCATCATCTCTCTCTCTGTTAGGGGGTTGGTATTATCATCATCTCTCTCTCTGTTAGGGGGTTGGTATTATCATCATCATCTCTCTCTCTGTTAGGGGGTTGGTATTATCATCTCTCTCTGTTAGGGGGTTGGTATTATCATCATCATCTCTCTCTCTGTTAGGGGGTTGGTATTATCATCTCTCTCTGTTAGGGGGTTGGTATTATCATCATCTCTCTCTCTGTTAGGGGGTTGGTATTATCATCATCTCTCTCTGTTAGGGGGTTGGTATTATCATCATCTCTCTCTCTGTTAGGGGGTTGGTATTATCATCATCTCTCTCTCTGTTAGGGGGTTGGTATTATCATCATCTCTCTCTCTGTTAGGGGGTTGGTATTATCATCTCTCTCTCTTTTAGGGGGTTGGTATTATCATCATCTCTCTCTCTGTTAGGGGGTTGGTATTATCATCTCTCTCTCTGTTAGGGGGTTGGTATTATCATCTCTCTTTGTTAGGGGGTTGGTATTATCATCATCTCTCTCTGTTAGGGGGTTTGTATTATCATCATCTCTCTGTTAGGGGGTTGGTATTACCATCATCTCTCTCTCTCTGTTAGGGGGTTGGTATTATCATCATCTCTCTCTGTTAGGGGGTTGGTATTATCATCATCTCTCTCTCTGTTAAGGGGTTGGTATTATCATCATCTCTCTCTGTTAGGGGGTTGGTATTATCATCATCTCTCTCTGTTAGATGGTTGGTATTATTATCATCTCTCTCTCTGTTAGGGGGTTGGTATTATCATCATCTCTCTCTGTTAGGGGGTTGGTATTATCGTCATCTCTCTCTGTTAGGGGGTTGGTATTATCATCATCTCTCTCTGTTAGGGGGTTGGTATTATTATCATCTCTCTCTGTTAGGGGGGTGGTATTATCATCATCTCTCTCTGTTAGGGGGTTGGTATTATCATCATCTCTCTATGTTAGGGGGTTGGTATTATCATCATCTCTCTGTTAGGGGGTTGGTATTATCATCATCTCTCTCTCTGTTAGGGGGTTGGCATTATCATCATCTCTCTCTCTGTTAGGGGGTTGGTATTATCATCATCTCTCTGTTAGGGGGTTGGTATTATCATCATATATCTCTCTGTTAGGGGGTTGGTATTATCATCATCTCTCTCTCTGTTAGGGGGTTGGTATTATCATCATCTCTCTCTCTCTGTTAGGGGGTTGGTATTATCATCATCTCTCTCTGTTAGGGGGTTGGTATTATCATCATCATCTCTCTCTGTTAGGGGGTTGGTATTATCATCATCTCTCTGTTAGGGGGTTGGTATTATCATCATCTCTCTCTCTGTTAGGGGGTTGGTATTATCATCTCTCTCTCTGTTAGGGGGTTGGTATCATCATCTCTCTCTCTGTTAGGGGGTTGGTATTATCATCATCATCTCTCTCTGTTAGGGGGTTGATATTATCATCATCATCTCTCTCTGTTAGGGGGTTGATATTATCATCATCTCTCTCTCTGTTAGGGGGTTGGTATTATCATCTCTCTCTGTTAGGGGGTTGGTATTATCATCATCTCTGTGTTAGGGGGTTGTATTATCATCATCTCTCTCTCTGTTAGGGGGTTGGTATTATCATCTCTCTCTGTTAGGGGGTTGGTATTATCATCATCTCTCTCTGTTAGGGGGTTGGTATTATCATCATCTCTCTCTGTTAGGGGGTTGGTATTATCATCATCTCTCTCTCTGTTAGGGGGTTGGTATTATCATCATCTCTCTGTTAGGGGGTTGGTATTATCATCATCATCTCTCTCTGTTAGGGGGTTGGTATTATTATCATCTCTCTCTGTTAGGGGGTGGTATTATCATCATCTCTCTCTGTTAGGGGGTTGGTATTATCATCATCTCTCTCTGTTAGGGGGTTGGTATTATCATCATCTCTCTGTTAGGGGGTTGGTATTATCATCATCTCTCTCTCTGTTAGGGGGTTGGCATTATCATCATCTCTCTCTCTGTTACGGGGTTGGTATTATCATCATCTCTCTGTTAGGGGGTTGGTATTATCATCATATCTCTCTCTGTTAGGGGGTTGGTATTATCATCATCTCTCTCTCTGTTAGGGGGTTGGTATTATCATCATCTCTCTCTCTCTGTTAGGGGGTTGGTATTATCATCATCTCTCTCTGTTAGGGGGTTGGTATTATCATCATCATCTCTCTCTGTTAGGGGGTTGGTATTATCATCATCTCTCTGTTAGGGGGTTGGTATTATCATCATCTCTCTCTCTGTTAGGGGGTTGGTATTATCATCTCTCTCTCTGTTAGGGGGTTGGTATCATCATCTCTCTCTCTGTTAGGGGGTTGGTATTATCATCATCATCTCTCTCTGTTAGGGGGTTGATATTATCATCATCATCTCTCTCTGTTAGGGGGTTGATATTATCATCATCTCTCTCTCTGTTAGGGGGTTGGTATTATCATCTCTCTCTGTTAGGGGGTTGGTATTATCATCATCTCTGTGTTAGGGGGTTGTATTATCATCATCTCTCTCTCTGTTAGGGGGTTGGTATTATCATCTCTCTCTGTTAGGGGGTTGGTATTATCATCATCTCTCTCTGTTAGGGGGTTGGTATTATCATCATCTCTCTCTGTTAGGGGGTTGGTATTATCATCATCTCTCTCTCTGTTAGGGGGTTGGTATTATCATCATCTCTCTCTCTGTTAGGGGGTTGGTATTATCATCATCTCTCTCTCTGTTAGGGGGTTGGTATTATCATCATCTCTCTCTGTTAGGGGGTTGGTATTATCATCATCTCTCTCTTTTAGGGGGTTGTTATTATCATCATCTCTCTCTCTGTTAGGGGGTTGGTATTATCATCATCTTTCTCTCTGTTAGGGGGTTGGTATTATCATCTCTCTCTCTTTTAGGGGGTTGGTATTATCATCATCTCTCTCTCTGTTAGGGGGTTGGTATTATCATCTCTCTCTCTGTTAGGGGGTTGGTATTATCATCTCTCTCTGTTAGGGGGTTGGTATTATCATCATCTCTCTCTGTTAGGGGGTTGGTATTATCATCATCTCTCTGTTAGGGGGTTGGTATTACCATCATCTCTCTCTCTCTGTTAGGGGGTTGGTATTATCATCATCTCTCTCTGTTAGGGGGTTGGTATTATCATCATCTCTCTCTGTTAAGGGGTTGGTATTATCATCATCTCTCTCTGTTAGGGGGTTGGTATTATCATCATCTCTCTCTGTTAGGTGGTTGGTATTATTATCATCTCTCTCTCTGTTAGGGGGTTGGTATTATCATCATCTCTCTGTTAGGGGGTTGGTATTATCATCATCTCTCTCTGTTAGGGGGTTGGTATTATCATCATCTCTCTCTGTTAGGGGGTTGGTATTATTATCATCTCTCTCTGTTAGGGGGGTGGTATTATCATCATCTCTCTCTGTTAGGGGGTTGGTATTATCATCATCTCTCTCTGTTAGGGGGTTGGTATTATCATCATCTCTCTGTTAGGGGGTTGGTATTATCATCATCTCTCTCTCTGTTAGGGGGTTGGCATTATCATCATCTCTCTCTCTGTTAGGGGGTTGGTATTATCATCATCTCTCTGTTAGGGGGTTGGTATTATCATCATATCTCTCTCTGTTAGGGGGTTGGTATTATCATCATCTCTCTCTCTGTTAGGGGGTTGGTATTATCATCATCTCTCTCTCTCTGTTAGGGGGTTGGTATTATCATCATCTCTCTGTTAGGGGGTTGGTATTATCATCATCATCTCTCTCTGTTAGGGGGTTGATATTATCATCATCTCTCTGTTAGGGGGTTGGTATTATCATCATCTCTCTCTCTGTTAGGGGGTTGGTATTATCATCTCTCTCTCTGTTAGGGGGTTGGTATCATCATCTCTCTCTCTGTTAGGGGGTTGGTATTATCATCATCATCTCTCTCTGTTAGGGGGTTGATATTATCATCATCATCTCTCTCTGTTAGGGGGTTGATATTATCATCATCTCTCTCTCTGTTAGGGGGTTGGTATTATCATCTCTCTCTGTTAGGGGGTTGGTATTATCATCTCTCTCTGTTAGGGGGTTGGTATTATCATCATCTCTGTGTTAGGGGGTTGTATTATCATCATCTCTCTCTCTGTTAGGGGGTTGGTATTATCATCTCTCTCTGTTAGGGGGTTGGTATTATCATCATCTCTCTCTGTTAGGGGGTTGGTATTATCATCATCTCTCTCTGTTAGGGGGTTGGTATTATCATCATCTCTCTCTCTGTTAGGGGGTTGGTATTATCATCATCATCTCTCTCTCTGTTAGGGGGTTGGTATTATCATCTCTCTCTGTTAGGGGGTTGGTATTATCATCATCATCTCTCTCTCTGTTAGGGGGTTGGTATTATCATCTCTCTCTGTTAGGGGGTTGGTATTATCATCATCTCTCTCTCTGTTAGGGGGTTGGTATTATCATCATCTCTCTCTGTTAGGGGGTTGGTATTATCATCATCTCTCTCTCTGTTAGGGGGTTGGTATTATCATCATCTCTCTCTCTGTTAGGGGGTTGGTATTATCATCATCTCTCTCTCTGTTAGGGGGTTGGTATTATCATCTCTCTCTCTTTTAGGGGGTTGGTATTATCATCATCTCTCTCTCTGTTAGGGGGTTGGTATTATCATCTCTCTCTCTGTTAGGGGGTTGGTATTATCATCTCTCTTTGTTAGGGGGTTGGTATTATCATCATCTCTCTCTGTTAGGGGGTTTGTATTATCATCATCTCTCTGTTAGGGGGTTGGTATTACCATCATCTCTCTCTCTCTGTTAGGGGGTTGGTATTATCATCATCTCTCTCTGTTAGGGGGTTGGTATTATCATCATCTCTCTCTCTGTTAAGGGGTTGGTATTATCATCATCTCTCTCTGTTAGGGGGTTGGTATTATCATCATCTCTCTCTGTTAGATGGTTGGTATTATTATCATCTCTCTCTCTGTTAGGGGGTTGGTATTATCATCATCTCTCTCTGTTAGGGGGTTGGTATTATCATCATCTCTCTCTGTTAGGGGGTTGGTATTATCATCATCTCTCTCTGTTAGGGGGTTGGTATTATTATCATCTCTCTCTGTTAGGGGGGTGGTATTATCATCATCTCTCTCTGTTAGGGGGTTGGTATTATCATCATCTCTCTCTGTTAGGGGGTTGGTATTATCATCATCTCTCTGTTAGGGGGTTGGTATTATCATCATCTCTCTCTCTGTTAGGGGGTTGGCATTATCATCATCTCTCTCTCTGTTAGGGGGTTGGTATTATCATCATCTCTCTGTTAGGGGGTTGGTATTATCATCATATCTCTCTCTGTTAGGGGGTTGGTATTATCATCATCTCTCTCTCTGTTAGGGGGTTGGTATTATCATCATCTCTCTCTCTCTGTTAGGGGTTGGTATTATCATCATCTCTCTCTGTTAGGGGGTTGGTATTATCATCATCATCTCTCTCTGTTAGGGGGTTGGTATTATCATCATCTCTCTGTTAGGGGGTTGGTATTATCATCATCTCTCTCTCTGTTAGGGGGTTGGTATTATCATCTCTCTCTCTGTTAGGGGGTTGGTATCATCATCTCTCTCTCTGTTAGGGGGTTGGTATTATCATCATCATCTCTCTCTGTTAGGGGGTTGATATTATCATCATCATCTCTCTCTGTTAGGGGGTTGATATTATCATCATCTCTCTCTCTGTTAGGGGGTTGGTATTATCATCTCTCTCTGTTAGGGGGTTGGTATTATCATCATCTCTGTGTTAGGGGGTTGTATTATCATCATCTCTCTCTCTGTTAGGGGGTTGGTATTATCATCTCTCTCTGTTAGGGGGTTGGTATTATCATCATCTCTCTCTGTTAGGGGGTTGGTATTATCATCATCTCTCTCTGTTAGGGGGTTGGTATTATCATCATCTCTCTCTCTGTTAGGGGGTTGGTATTATCATCATCTCTCTGTTAGGGGGTTGGTATTATCATCATCATCTCTCTCTGTTAGGGGGTTGGTATTATTATCATCTCTCTCTGTTAGGGGGGTGGTATTATAATCATCTCTCTCTGTTAGGGGGTTGGTATTATCATCATCTCTCTCTGTTAGGGGGTTGGTATTATCATCATCTCTCTGTTAGGGGGTTGGTATTATCATCATCTCTCTCTCTGTTAGGGGGTTGGCATTATCATCATCTCTCTCTCTGTTAGGGGGTTGGTATTATCATCATCTCTCTGTTAGGGGGTTGGTATTATCATCATATCTCTCTCTGTTAGGGGGTTGGTATTATCATCATCTCTCTCTCTGTTAGGGGGTTGGTATTATCATCATCTCTCTCTCTCTGTTAGGGGGTTGGTATTATCATCATCTCTCTCTGTTAGGGGGTTGGTATTATCATCATCATCTCTCTCTGTTAGGGGGTTGGTATTATCATCATCTCTCTGTTAGGGGGTTGGTATTATCATCATCTCTCTCTCTGTTAGGGGGTTGGTATTATCATCTCTCTCTCTGTTAGGGGGTTGGTATCATCATCTCTCTCTCTGTTAGGGGGTTGGTATTATCATCATCATCTCTCTCTGTTAGGGGGTTGATATTATCATCATCATCTCTCTCTGTTAGGGGGTTGATATTATCATCATCTCTCTCTCTGTTAGGGGGTTGGTATTATCATCTCTCTCTGTTAGGGGGTTGGTATTATCATCATCTCTGTGTTAGGGGGTTGTATTATCATCATCTCTCTCTCTGTTAGGGGGTTGGTATTATCATCTCTCTCTGTTAGGGGGTTGGTATTATCATCATCTCTCTCTGTTAGGGGGTTGGTATTATCATCATCTCTCTCTGTTAGGGGGTTGGTATTATCATCATCTCTCTCTCTGTTAGGGGGTTGGTATTATCATCATCTCTCTCTCTGTTAGGGGGTTGGTATTATCATCATCTCTCTCTCTGTTAGGGGGTTGGTATTATCATCATCTCTCTCTGTTAGGGGGTTGGTATTATCATCATCTCTCTCTGTTAGGGGGTTGTTATTATCATCATCTCTCTCTCTGTTAGGGGGTTGGTATTATCATCATCTTTCTCTCTGTTAGGGGGTTGGTATTATCATCTCTCTCTCTTTTAGGGGGTTGGTATTATCATCATCTCTCTCTCTGTTAGGGGGTTGGTATTATCATCTCTCTCTCTGTTAGGGGGTTGGTATTATCATCTCTCTCTGTTAGGGGGTTGGTATTATCATCATCTCTCTCTGTTAGGGGGTTGGTATTATCATCATCTCTCTGTTAGGGGGTTGGTATTACCATCATCTCTCTCTCTCTGTTAGGGGGTTGGTATTATCATCATCTCTCTCTGTTAGGGGGTTGGTATTATCATCATCTCTCTCTGTTAAGGGGTTGGTATTATCATCATCTCTCTCTGTTAGGGGGTTGGTATTATCATCATCTCTCTCTGTTAGGTGGTTGGTATTATTATCATCTCTCTCTCTGTTAGGGGGTTGGTATTATCATCATCTCTCTGTTAGGGGGTTGGTATTATCATCATCTCTCTCTGTTAGGGGGTTGGTATTATCATCATCTCTCTCTGTTAGGGGGTTGGTATTATTATCATCTCTCTCTGTTAGGGGGGTGGTATTATCATCATCTCTCTCTGTTAGGGGGTTGGTATTATCATCATCTCTCTCTGTTAGGGGGTTGGTATTATCATCATCTCTCTGTTAGGGGGTTGGTATTATCATCATCTCTCTCTCTGTTAGGGGGTTGGCATTATCATCATCTCTCTCTCTGTTAGGGGGTTGGTATTATCATCATCTCTCTGTTAGGGGGTTGGTATTATCATCATATCTCTCTCTGTTAGGGGGTTGGTATTATCATCATCTCTCTCTCTGTTAGGGGGTTGGTATTATCATCATCTCTCTCTCTCTGTTAGGGGGTTGGTATTATCATCATCTCTCTGTTAGGGGGTTGGTATTATCATCATCATCTCTCTCTGTTAGGGGGTTGGTATTATCATCATCTCTCTGTTAGGGGGTTGGTATTATCATCATCTCTCTCTCTGTTAGGGGGTTGGTATTATCATCTCTCTCTCTGTTAGGGGGTTGGTATCATCATCTCTCTCTCTGTTAGGGGGTTGGTATTATCATCATCATCTCTCTCAGTTAGGGGGTTGATATTATCATCATCATCTCTCTCTGTTAGGGGGTTGATATTATCATCATCTCTCTCTCTGTTAGGGGGTTGGTATTATCATCTCTCTCTGTTAGGGGGTTGGTATTATCATCTCTCTCTGTTAGGGGGTTGGTATTATCATCATCTCTGTGTTAGGGGGTTGTATTATCATCATCTCTCTCTCTGTTAGGGGGTTGGTATTATCATCTCTCTCTGTTAGGGGGTTGGTATTATCATCATCTCTCTCTGTTAGGGGGTTGGTATTATCATCATCTCTCTCTGTTAGGGGGTTGGTATTATCATCATCTCTCTCTGTTAGGGGGTTGGTATTATCATTATCTCTCTCTCTGTTAGGGGGTTGGTATTATCATCATCTCTCTCTGTTAGGGGGTTGGTATTATCATCATCTCTCTCTGTTAGGGGGTTGGTATTATCATCATCTCTCTCTCTGTTAGGGGGTTGGTATTATCATCTCTCTCTGTTAGGGGGTTGGTATTATCATCATCATCTCTCTCTCTGTTAGGGGGTTGGTATTATCATCATCTCTCTGTTAGGGGGTTGGTATTATCATCTCTCTCTCTGTTAGGGGGTTGGTATTATCATCATCTCTCTCTGTTAGGGGGTTGGTATTATCATCATCTCTCTCTGTTAGGGGGTTGGTATTATTATCATCTCTCTCTGTTAGGGGGGTGGTATTATCATCATCTCTCTCTGTTAGGGGGTTGGTATTATCATCATCTCTCTCTGTTAGGGGGTTGGTATTATCATCATCTCTCTGTTAGGGGGTTGGTATTATCATCATCTCTCTCTCTGTTAGGGGGTTGGCATTATCATCATCTCTCTCTCTGTTAGGGGGTTGGTATTATCATCATCTCTCTGTTAGGGGGTTGGTATTATCATCATATCTCTCTCTGTTAGGGGGTTGGTATTATCATCATCTCTCTCTCTGTTAGGGGGTTGGTATTATCATCATCTCTCTCTCTCTGTTAGGGGGTTGGTATTATCATCATCTCTCTGTTAGGGGGTTGGTATTATCATCATCATCTCTCTCTGTTAGGGGGTTGGTATTATCATCATCTCTCTGTTAGGGGGTTGGTATTATCATCATCTCTCTCTCTGTTAGGGGGTTGGTATTATCATCTCTCTCTCTGTTAGGGGGTTGGTATCATCATCTCTCTCTCTGTTAGGGGGTTGGTATTATCATCATCATCTCTCTCTGTTAGGGGGTTGATATTATCATCATCATCTCTCTCTGTTAGGGGGTTGATATTATCATCATCTCTCTCTCTGTTAGGGGGTTGGTATTATCATCTCTCTCTGTTAGGGGGTTGGTATTATCATCTCTCTCTGTTAGGGGGTTGGTATTATCATCATCTCTGTGTTAGGGGGTTGTATTATCATCATCTCTCTCTCTGTTAGGGGGTTGGTATTATCATCTCTCTCTGTTAGGGGGTTGGTATTATCATCATCTCTCTCTGTTAGGGGGTTGGTATTATCATCATCTCTCTCTGTTAGGGGGTTGGTATTATCATCATCTCTCTCTGTTAGGGGGTTGGTATTATCATTATCTCTCTCTCTGTTAGGGGGTTGGTATTATCATCATCTCTCTCTGTTAGGGGGTTGGTATTATCATCATCTCTCTCTGTTAGGGGGTTGGTATTATCATCATCTCTCTCTCTGTTAGGGGGTTGGTATTATCATCTCTCTCTGTTAGGGGGTTGGTATTATCATCATCATCTCTCTCTCTGTTAGGGGGTTGGTATTATCATCATCTCTCTGTTAGGGGGTTGGTATTATCATCTCTCTCTCTGTTAGGGGGTTGGTATTATCATCATCTCTCTCTGTTAGGGGGTTGGTATTATCATCATCTCTCTCTGTTAGTGGGTTGGTATTATCATCTCTCTCTGTTAGGGGGTTGGTATTATCATCATCATCTCTCTGTTAGGGGGTTGGTATTATCATCTCTCTCTGTTATGGGGTTGGTATTATCATCATCTCTCTCTGTTAGGGGGTTGGTATTATCATTATCTCTCTCTCTGTTAGGGGGTTGGTATTATCATCATCTCTCTCTGTTAGGGGGTTGGTATTATCATCATCTCTCTCTGTTAGGGGGTTGGTATTATCATCATCTCTCTCTGTTAGGGGGTTGGTATTATCATCATCTCTCTCTGTTAGGGGGTTGGTATTATCATTATCTCTCTCTCTGATAGGGGGTTGGTATTATCATCATCTCTCTCTGTTAGGGGGTTGGTATTATCATCATCTCTCTCTCTGTTAGGGGGTTGGTATTATCATCATCTCTCTCTTTTAGGGGGTTGGTATTATCATCATCTCTATCTGTTAGGGGGTTGGTATTATCATCTCTCTCTCTGTTAGGGGGTTGGTATTATCATCATCTCTCTCTGTTAGGGGGTTGGTATTATCATCATCTCTCTCTGTTAGGGGGTTGGTATTATCATCATCTCTATCTGTTAGGGGGTTGGTATTATCATCTCTCTCTCTCTGTTAGGGGGTTGGTATTATCATCATCTCTCTGTTAGGGGGTTGGTATTATCATCATATCTCTCTCTGTTAGGGGGTTGGTATTATCATCATCTCTCTTTCTGTTAGGGGGTTGGTATTATCATCATCTCTCTCTCTCTGTTAGGGGGTTGGTATTATCATCATCTCTCTCTGTTAGGGGGTTGGTATTATCATCATCATCTCTCTCTGTTAGGGGGTTGGTATTATCATCATCTCTCTGTTAGGGGGTTGGTATTATCATCATCTCTCTCTCTGTTAGGGGGTTGGTATTATCATCTCTCTCTCTGTTAGGGGGTTGGTATCATCATCTCTCTCTCTGTTAGGGGGTTGGTATTATCATCATCATCTCTCTCTGTTAGGGGGTTGATATTATCATCATCATCTCTCTCTGTTAGGGGGTTGATATTATCATCATCTCTCTCTCTGTTAGGGGGTTGGTATTATCATCTCTCTCTGTTAGGGGGTTGGTATTATCATCATCTCTCTCTGTTAGGGGGTTGGTATTATCATCATCTCTCTCTGTTAGGGGGTTGGTATTATCATCATCTCTCTCTGTTAGGGGGTTGGTATTATCATTATCTCTCTCTCTGTTAGGGGGTTGGTATTATCATCATCTCTCTCTGTTAGGGGGTTGGTATTATCATCATCTCTCTCTGTTAGGGGGTTGGTATTATCATCATCTCTCTCTCTGTTAGGGGGTTGGTATTATCATCTCTCTCTGTTAGGGGGTTGGTATTATCATCATCATCTCTCTCTCTGTTAGGGGTTTGGTATTATCATCATCTCTCTGTTAGGGGGTTGGTATTATCATCTCTCTCTCTGTTAGGGGGTTGGTATTATCATCATCTCTCTCTGTTAGGGGGTTGGTATTATCATCATCTCTCTCTGTTAGTCGGTTGGTATTATCATCTCTCTCTGTTAGGGGGTTGGTATTATCATCATCATCTCTCTGTTAGGGGGTTGGTATTATCATCTCTCTCTGTTATGGGGTTGGTATTATCATCATCTCTCTCTGTTAGGGGGTTGGTATTATCATTATCTCTCTCTCTGTTAGGGGGTTGGTATTATCATCATCTCTCTCTGTTAGGGGGTTGGTATTATCATCATCTCTCTCTGTTAGGGGGTTGGTATTATCATCATCTCTCTCTGTTAGGGGGTTGGTATTATCATCATCTCTCTCTGTTAGGGGGTTGGTATTATCATTATCTCTCTCTCTGATAGGGGGTTGGTATTATCATCATCTCTCTCTGTTAGGGGGTTGGTATTATCATCATCTCTCTCTCTGTTAGGGGGTTGGTATTATCATCATCTCTCTCTTTTAGGGGGTTGGTATTATCATCATCTCTATCTGTTAGGGGGTTGGTATTATCATCTCTCTCTCTGTTAGGGGGTTGGTATTATCATCATCTCTCTCTGTTAGGGGGTTGGTATTATCATCATCTCTCTCTGTTAGGGGGTTGGTATTATCATCATCTCTATCTGTTAGGGGGTTGGTATTATCATCTCTCTCTCTCTGTTAGGGGGTTGGTATTATCATCATCTCTTTCTCTGTTAGGGGGTTGGTATTATCATCATCTCTTTCTCTGTTAGGGGGTTGATATTATCATCATCTCTCTCTTTTAGGGGGTTGGTATTATCATCATCTCTCTCTGTTAGGGGGTTGGTATTATCATCACCTCTCTCTCTGTTAGGGGGTTGGTATTATCATCATCTCTCTCTGTCAGGGGTTGTATTATCATCAACTCTCTCTGTTAGGGGGTTGGTATTATCATCATCTCTCTCTGCTAGGGGGTTGGTATTATCATCATCTCTCTCTGTTAGGGGGTTGGTATTATCATCATCTCTCTCTGTTAGGGGGTTGGTATTATCATCATCATCTCTCTCTCTGTTAGGGGGTTGGCGTTATCATCATCTCTCTCTCTGTTAGGTGGTTGGTATTATCATCCCTCTCTGTTAGGGGGTTGGTATTATCATCATCTCTCTCTCTGTTAGGGTGTTGGTATTATAATCATCATCTCTGTTAGGGGGTTGGCATTATCATCATCTCTCTCTGTTAGGGGGTTGGTATTATCATCATCTCTCTCTCTGTTAGGTGGTTGGTATTATCATCTCTCTCTGTTAGGGGGTTGGTATTATCATCTCTCTCTCTGTTAGGGGGTTGGTATTATCATCATCTCTCTCTCTCTGTTAGGGGGTTGGTATTATCATCATCTCTCTCTGTTAGGGGGTTGGTATCATCATCATCTCTCTCTGTTAGGGGGTTGGTATTATCATCATCTCTCTCTGTTAGGGGGTTGGTATTATCATCATCTCTCTCTCTGTTAGGGGGTTGGCATTATCATCATCTCTCTCTCTGTTAGGGGGTTGGTATTATCATCATCTCTCTCTGTTAGGGGGTTGGTATCATCTCTCTCTCTCTGTTAGGGGGTTGGTATTATCATCATCTCTCTCTCTGTTAGGGGGTTGGTATTATCATCTCTCTCTGTCAGGGGGTTGGTATTATCATCATCTCTCTCTGTTAGGGGGTTGGCATTATCATCATCTCTCTCTGTTAGGGGGTTGGTATTATCATCATCTCTCTCTCTGTTAGGGGGTTGGTATTATCATCATCTATCTCTGTTAGGGGGTAGGTATTATCATCATCTCTCTCTCTGTTATGGGGTTGGTATTATCATCATCTCTCTCTGTTAGGGGGTTGGTATTATCATCATCTCTCTCTCTGTTAGGGGGTTGGTATTATCATCTCTCTCTGTTAGGAGGTTGGTATTATCATCATCTCTCTCTGTTAGGGGGTTGGTATTATCATCATCTCTCTCTCTGTTAGGGGGTTGGTATTATCATCTCTCTCTGTTAGGGGGTTGGTATTATCATCATCTCTCTCTGTTAGGGGGTTGGTATTATCATCATCTCTCTCTGTTAGGGGGTTGGTATTATCATCATCTCTCTCTGTTAGGGGGTTGGTAATATCATCATCATCATCTCTTTCTCTGTTAGAGGGTTGGTATTATCATCATCTCTCTCTCTGTTAGGGGGTTGGTATTATCATCATCTCTCTCTGTTAGGGGGTTGGTATTATCATCATCATCTCTCTCTGTTAGGGCGTTGGTATTATCATCATCTCTCTCTTTTAGGGGGTTGGTATTATCATCATCTCTCTCTGTTAGGGGGTTGGTATTATCATCATCTCTCTCTCTGTTAGGGGGTTGGTATTATCATCATCTCTCTCTGTTAGGGGGTTGGTATTATCATCATCTCTCTCTCTGTTAGGGGGTTGGTATTATCATCATCTCTCTCTATTAGGGGGTTGGTATTATCATCATCTCTCTCTGTTAGGGGGTTGGTAATATAATCTCTCTCTGTTAGGGGGTTGGTATTATCATCATCTCTCTGTTATGGGGTTGGTATTATCATCTCTCTCTCTGTTAGGGGGTTGGTATTATCATCATCTCTCTCTATTAGGGGGTTGGTATTATCATCATCTCTCTCTGTTTGGGGGTTGGTATTATCATCATCTCTCTCTGTTAGGGGGTTGGTATTATCATCATCATCTCTCTCTGTTAGGGCGTTGGTATTATCATCATCTCTCTCTTTTAGGGGGTTGGTATTATCATCATCTCTCTCTGTTAGGGGGTTGGTATTATCATCATCTCTCTCTGTTAGGGGGTTGGTATTATCATCATCTCTCTCTGTTAGGGGGTTGGTATTATCATCATCTCTCTCTCTGTTAGGGGGTTGGTATTATCATCATCTCTCTCTATTAGGGGGTTGGTATTATCATCATCTCTCTCTGTTAGGGGGTTGGTAATATCATCTCTCTCTGTTAGGGGGTTGGTATTATCATCATCTCTCTGTTATGGGGTTGGTATTATCATCTCTCTCTCTGTTAGGGGGTTGGTATTATCATCATCTCTCTCTATTAGGGGGTTGGTATTATCATCATCTCTATCTGTTTGGGGGTTGGTATTATCATCATCTCTCTCTGTTAGGGGGTTGGTATTATCATCATCTCTCTCTCTGTTAGGGGGATGGTATTATCATCATCATCTCTCTGTTAGGGGGTTGGTATTATCATCATCTCTCTCTCTGTTAGGGGGTTGGTAATATCATCATCTCTCTCTGTTAGGGGGTTGGTATTATCATCATCTCTCTCTCTGTTAGGGGGTTGGTATTATCATCATCATCTCTCTCTGTTAGGGGGTTGGTATTATCATCATCTCTCTCTGTTAGGGGGTTGGTATTATACTCATCTCTCTCTCTGTTAGGTGGTTGGTATTATCATCATCATCATCACTCTGTTAGGGGGTTGGTATTATACTCATTTCTCTCTGTTAGTGGGTTGGTATTATCATCATCTCTCTCTCTGTTAGGGGGTTGGTATTATCATCATCTCTCTCTGTTAGGGGGTTGGTATTATCATCATCTCTTTCTCTGTTAGGGGGTTGATATTATCATCATCTCTCTCTTTTAGGGGGTTGGTATTATCATCATCTCTCTCTGTTAGGGGGTTGGTATTATCATCATCTCTCTCTCTGTTAGGGGGTTGGTATTATCATCATCTCACTCTGTCAGGGGGTTGTATTATCATCAACTCTCTCTGTTAGGGGGTTGGTATTATCATCATCTCTCTCTGTTAGGGGGTTGGTATTATCATCATCTCTCTCTGTTAGGGGGTTGGTATTATCATCATCTCTCTCTGTTAGGGGGTTGGTATTATCATCATCATCTCTCTCTCTGTTAGGGGGTTGGCATTATCATCATCTCTCTGTTATGGGGTTGGTATTATCATCTCTCTCTCTGTTAGGGGGTTGGTATTATCATCATCTCTCTCTATTAGGGGGTTGGTATTATCATCATCTCTATCTGTTTGGGGGTTGGTATTATCATCATCTCTCTCTGTTAGGGGGTTGGTATTATCATCATCTCTCTCTCTGTTAGGGGGATGGTATTATCATCATCATCTCTCTGTTAGGGGGTTGGTATTATCATCATCTCTCTCTCTGTTAGGGGGTTGGTAATATCATCATCTCTCTCTGTTAGGGGGTTGGTATTATCATCATCTCTCTCTCTGTTAGGGGGTTGGTATTATCATCATCATCTCTCTCTGTTAGGGGGTTGGTATTATCATCATCTCTCTCTGTTAGGGGGTTGGTATTATACTCATCTCTCTCTCTGTTAGGTGGTTGGTATTATCATCATCATCGTCACTCTGTTAGGGGGTTGGTATTATACTCATTTCTCTCTGTTAGTGGGTTGGTATTATCATCATCTCTCTCTCTGTTAGGGGGTTGGTATTATCATCATCTCTCTCTGTTAGGTGGTTGGTATTATCATCATCTCTTTCTCTGTTAGGGGGTTGATATTATCATCATCTCTCTCTTTTAGGGGGTTGGTATTATCATCATCTCTCTCTGTTAGGGGGTTGGTATTATCATCATCTCTCTCTCTGTTAGGGGGTTGGTATTATCATCATCTCTCTCTGTCAGGGGGTTGTATTATCATCAACTCTCTCTGTTAGGGGGTTGGTATTATCATCATCTCTCTCTGTTAGGGGGTTGGTATTATCATCATCTCTCTCTGTTAGGGGGTTGGTATTATCATCATCTCTCTCTGTTAGGGGGTTGGTATTATCATCATCATCTCTCTCTCTGTTAGGGGGTTGGCATTATCATCATCTCTCTCTCTGTTAGGTGGTTGGTATTATCATCCCTCTCTGTTAGGGGGTTGGTATTATCATCATCTCTCTCTCTGTTAGGGTGTTGGTATTATAATCATCATCTCTGTTAGGGGGTTGGCATTATCATCATCTCTCTCTGTTAGGGGGTTGGTATTATCATCATCTCTCTCTGTTAGGGGGTTGGTATTATCATCATCTCTCTCTGTTAGGTGGTTGGTATTATCATCTCTCTCTGTTAGGGGGTTGGTATTATCATCTCTCTCTGTTAGGGGGTTGGTATTATCATCATCTCTCTCTCTCTGTTAGGGACTTGGTATTATCATCATCTCTCTCTGTTAGGGGGTTGGTATCATCATCATCTCTCTCTGTTAGGGGGTTGGTATCATCATCATCTCTCTCTGTTAGGGGGTTGGTATTATCATCATCCCTCTCTGTTAGGGGGTTGGTATTATCATCATCTCTCTCTCTGTTAGGGGGTTGGTATTATCATCATCTCTCTCTCTGTTAGGGGGTTGGTATTATCATCATCTCTCTCTGTTAGGGGGTTGGTATCATCTCTCTCTCTCTGTTAGGGGGTTGGTATTATCATCATCTCTCTCTCTGTTAGGGGGTTGGTATTATCATCTCTCTCTGTTAGGGGGTTGGTATTATCATCATCTCTCTCTGTTAGGGGGTTGGCATTATCATCATCTCTCTCTGTTAGGGGGTTGGTATTATCATCATCTCTCTCTCTGTTAGGGGGTTGGTATTATCATCATCTATCTCTGTTAGGGGGTAGGTATTATCATCATCTCTCTCTCTGTTATGGGGTTGGTATTATCATCATCTCTCTCTGTTAGGGGGTTGGTATTATCATCATCTCTCTCTCTGTTAGGGGGTTGGTATTATCATCTCTCTCTGTTAGGAGGTTGGTATTATCATCATCTCTCTCTGTTAGGGGGTTGGTATTATCATCATCTCTCTCTCTGTTAGGGGGTTGGTATTATCATCTCTCTCTGTTAGGGGGTTGGTATTATCATCATCTCTCTCTGTTAGGGGGTTGGTATTATCATCATCTCTCTCTGTTAGGGGGTTGGTATTATCATCATCTCTCTCTGTTAGGGGGTTGGTATTATCATCATCTCTCTCTCTGTTAGGGGGTTGGTATTATCATCATCTCTCTCTCTGTTAGGGGGTTGGTATTATCATCTCTCTCTGTTAGGGGGTTGGTATTATCATCATCTCTCTCTGTTAGGGGGTTGGTATTATCATCATCTCTCTCTGTTAGGGGGTTGGTATTATCATCATCTCTCTCTGTTAGGGGGTTGGTATTATCATCATCTCTCTCTCTGTTAGGGGGTTGGTATTATCATCATCTCTCTCTATTAGGGGGTTGGTATTATCATCATCTCTCTCTGTTAGGGGGTTGGTAATATCATCTCTCTCTGTTAGGGGGTTGGTATTATCATCATCTCTCTCTGTTATGGGGTTGGTATTATCATCTCTCTCTCTGTTAGGGGGTTGGTATTATCATCATCTCTCTCTATTAGGGGGTTGGTATTATCATCATCTCTCTCTGTTTGGGGGTTGGTATTATCATCATCTCTCTCTGTTAGGGGGTTGGTATTATCATCATCTCTCTCTCTGTTAGGGGGTTGGTATTATCATCATCATCTCTCTGTTAGGGGGTTGGTATTATCATCATCTCTCTCTCTGTTAGGGGGTTGGTAATATCATCATCTCTCTCTGTTAGGGGGTTGGTATTATCATCATCTCTCTCTCTGTTAGGGGGTTGGTATTATCATCATCATCTCTCTCTGTTAGGGGGTTGGTATTGTCATCATCTCTCTCTGTTAGGGGGTTGGTATTATACTCATCTCTCTCTCTGTTAGGTGGTTGGTATTATCATCATCATCATCACTCTGTTAGGGGGTTGGTATTATACTCATTTCTCTCTGTTAGTGGGTTGGTATTATCATCATCTCTCTCTCTGTTAGGGGGTTGGTATTATCATCATCTCTCTCTGTTAGGGGGTTGGTATTATCATCATCTCTTTCTCTGTTAGGGGGTTGATATTATCATCATCTCTCTCTTTTAGGGGGTTGGTATTATCATCATCTCTCTCTGTTAGGGGGTTGGTATTATCATCATCTCTCTCTCTGTTAGGGGGTTGGTATTATCATCATCTCTCTCTGTCAGGGGGTTGTATTATCATCAACTCTCTCTGTTAGGGGGTTGGTATTATCATCATCTCTCTCTGTTAGGGGGTTGGTATTATCATCATCTCTCTCTGTTAGGGGGTTGGTATTATCATCATCTCTCTCTGTTAGGGGGTTGGTATTATCATCATCATCTCTCTCTGTTAGGGGGTTGGCATTATCATCATCTCTCTCTGTTAGGGGGTTGGTATTATCATCATCTCTCTCTGTTAGGGGGTTGGTATTATCATCATCTCTCTCTCTGTTAGGTGGTTGGTATTATCATCTCTCTCTGTTAGGGGGTTGGTATTATCATCTCTCTCTCTGTTAGGGGGTTGGTATTATCATCATCTCTCTCTCTCTGTTAGGGGGTTGGTATTATCATCATCTCTCTCTGTTAGGGGGTTGGTATCATCATCATCTCTCTCTGTTAGGGGGTTGGTATTATCATCTCTCTCTCTGATAGGGGGTTGGTATTATCATCATCTCTCTCTGTTAGGGGGTTGGTATTATCATCATCTCTCTCTCTGTTAGGGGGTTGGTATTATCATCATCTCTCTCTCTGTTAGGGGGTTGGTATTATCATCATCTCTCTCTGTTAGGGGGTTGGTATCATCTCTCTCTCTCTGTTAGGGGGTTGGTATTATCATCATCTCTCTCTCTGTTAGGGGGTTGGTATTATCATCTCTCTCTGTTAGGGGGTTGGTATTATCATCATCTCTCTCTGTTAGGGGGTTGGCATTATCATCATCTCTCTCTGTTAGGGGGTTGGTATTATCATCATCTCTCTCTCTGTTAGGGGGTTGGTATTATCATCATCTATCTCTGTTAGGGGGTAGGTATTATCATCATCTCTCTCTCTGTTATGGGGTTGGTATTATCATCATCTCTCTCTGTTAGGGGGTTGGTATTATCATCATCTCTCTCTCTGTTAGGGGGTTGGTATTATCATCTCTCTCTGTTAGGAGGTTGGTATTATCATCATCTCTCTCTGTTAGGGGGTTGGTATTATCATCATCTCTCTCTCTGTTAGGGGGTTGGTATTATCATCTCTCTCTGTTAGGGGGTTGGTATTATCATCATCTCTCTCTGTTAGGGGGTTGGTATTATCATCATCTCTCTCTCTGTTAGGGGGTTGGTATTATCATCTCTCTCTGTTAGGGGGTTGGTATTATCATCATCTCTCTCTCTGTTAGGGGGTTGGTATTAACATCTCTCTCTGTTAGGAGGTTGGTATTATCATCATCTCTCTTTCTCTGTTAGGGGGTTGATATTATCATCATCTCTCTCTTTTAGGGGGTTGGTATTATCATCATCTCTCTCTGTTAGGGGGTTGGTATTATCATCATCTCTCTCTCTGTTAGGGGGTTGGTATTATCATCATCTCTCTCTGTCAGGGGGTTGTATTATCATCTCTCTCTGTTAGGGGGTTGGTATTATCATCATCTCTCTCTGTTATGGGGTTGGTATTATCATCTCTCTCTCTGTTAGGGGGTTGGTATTATCATCATCTCTCTCTATTAGGGGGTTGGTATTATCATCATCTCTCTCTGTTTGGGGGTTGGTATTATCATCATCTCTCTCTGTTAGGGGGTTGGTATTATCATCATCTCTCTCTCTGTTAGGGGGTTGGTATTATCATCATCATCTCTCTGTTAGGGGGTTGGTATTATCATCATCTCTCTCTCTGTTAGGGGGTTGGTAATATCATCATCTCTCTCTGTTAGGGGGTTGGTATTATCATCATCTCTCTCTCTGTTAGGGGGTTGGTATTATCATCATCATCTCTCTCTGTTAGGGGGTTGGTATTATCATCATCTCTCTCTGTTAGGGGGTTGGTATTATACTCATCTCTCTCTCTGTTAGGTGGTTGGTATTATCATCATCATCATCACTCTGTTAGGGGGTTGGTATTATACTCATTTCTCTCTGTTAGTGGGTTGGTATTATCATCATCTATTTCTCTGTTAGGGGGTTGGTATTATCATCATCTCTCTCTGTTAGGGGGTTGGTATTATCATCATCTCTTTCTCTGTTAGGGGGTTGATATTATCATCATCTCTCTCTTTTAGGGGGTTGGTATTATCATCATCTCTCTCTGTTAGGGGGTTGGTATTATCATCATCTCTCTCTCTGTTAGGGGGTTGGTATTATCATCATCTCTCTCTGTCAGGGGGTTGTATTATCATCAACTCTCTCTGTTAGGGGGTTGGTATTATCATCATCTCTCTCTGTTAGGGGGTTGGTATTATCATCATCTCTCTCTGTTAGGGGGTTGGTATTATCATCATCTCTCTCTGTTAGGGGGTTGGTATTATCATCATCATCTCTCTCTCGTTAGGGGGTTGGCATTATCATCATCTCTCTCTCTGTTAGGTGGTTGGTATTATCATCCCTCTCTGTTAGGGGGTTGGTATTATCATCATCTCTCTCTCTGTTAGGGTGTTGGTATTATAATCATCATCTCTGTTAGGGGGTTGGCATTATCATCATCTCTCTCTGTTAGGGGGTTGGTATTATCATCATCTCTCTCTGTTAGGGGGTTGGTATTATCATCATCTCTCTCTCTGTTAGGTGGTTGGTATTATCATCTCTCTCTGTTAGGGGGTTGGTATTATCATCTCTCTCTCTGTTAGGGGGTTGGTATTATCATCATCTCTCTCTCTCTGTTAGGGGGTTGGTATTATCATCATCTCTCTCTGTTAGGGGGTTGGTATCATCATCATCTCTCTCTGTTAGGGGGTTGGTATTATCATCTCTCTCTCTGATAGGGGGTTGGTATTATCATCATCTCTCTCTGTTAGGGGGTTGGTATTATCATCATCTCTCTCTCTGTTAGGGGGTTGGTATTATCATCATCTCTCTCTCTGTTAGGGGGTTGGTATTATCATCATCTCTCTCTGTTAGGGGGTTGGTATCATCTCTCTCTCTCTGTTAGGGGGTTGGTATTATCATCATCTCTCTCTCTGTTAGGGGGTTGGTATTATCATCTCTCTCTGTTAGGGGGTTGGTATTATCATCATCTCTCTCTGTTAGGGGGTTGGCATTATCATCATCTCTCTCTGTTAGGGGGTTGGTATTATCATCATCTCTCTCTCTGTTAGGGGGTTGGTATTATCATCATCTATCTCTGTTAGGGGGTAGGTATTATCATCATCTCTCTCTCTGTTATGGGGTTGGTATTATCATCATCTCTCTCTGTTAGGGGGTTGGTATTATCATCATCTCTCTCTCTGTTAGGGGGTTGGTATTATCATCTCTCTCTGTTAGGAGGTTGGTATTATCATCATCTCTCTCTGTTAGGGGGTTGGTATTATCATCATCTCTCTCTCTGTTAGGGGGTTGGTATTATCATCTCTCTCTGTTAGGGGGTTGGTATTATCATCATCTCTCTCTGTTAGGGGGTTGGTATTATCATCATCTCTCTCTCTGTTAGGGGGTTGGTATTATCATCTCTCTCTGTTAGGGGGTTGGTATTATCATCATCTCTCTCTCTGTTAGGGGGTTGGTATTAACATCTCTCTCTGTTAGGAGGTTGGTATTATCATCATCTCTCTTTCTCTGTTAGGGGGTTGATATTATCATCATCTCTCTCTTTTAGGGGGTTGGTATTATCATCATCTCTCTCTGTTAGGGGGTTGGTATTATCATCATCTCTCTCTCTGTTAGGGGGTTGGTATTATCATCATCTCTCTCTGTCAGGGGGTTGTATTATCATCAACTCTCTCTGTTAGGGGGTTGGTATTATCATCATCTCTCTCTGTTAGGGGGTTGGTATTATCATCATCTCTCTCTGTTAGGGGGTTGGTATTATCATCATCTCTCTCTGTTAGGGGGTTGGTATTATCATCATCATCTCTCTCTCTGTTAGGGGGTTGGCATTATCATCATCTCTCTCTCTGTTAGGTGGTTGGTATTATCATCCCTCTCTGTTAGGGGGTTGGTATTATCATCATCTCTCTCTCTGTTAGGGTGTTGGTATTATAATCATCATCTCTGTTAGGGGGTTGGCATTATCATCATCTCTCTCTGTTAGGGGGTTGGTATTATCATCATCTCTCTCTGTTAGGGGGTTGGTATTATCATCATCTCTCTCTCTGTTAGGTGGTTGGTATTATCATCTCTCTCTGTTAGGGGGTTGGTATTATCATCTCTCTCTCTGTTAGGGGGTTGGTATTATCATCATCTCTCTCTCTCTGTTAGGGGGTTGGTATTATCATCATCTCTCTCTGTTAGGGGGTTGGTATCATCATCATCTCTCTCTGTTAGGGGGTTCGTATTATCATCTCTCTCTCTGTTAGGGGGTTGGTATTATCATCATCTCTCTCTGTTAGGGGGTTGGTATTATCATCATCTCTCTCTCTGTTAGGGGGTTGGTATTATCATCATCTCTCTCTCTGTTAGGGGGTTGGTATTATCATCATCTCTCTCTGTTAGGGGGTTGGTATTATCATCATCATCTCTCTCTGTTAGGGGGTTGGTATTATCATCATCTCTCTCTGTTAGGGGGTTGGTATTATACTCATCTCTCTCTCTGTTAGGTGGTTGGTATTATCATCATCATCATCACTCTGTTAGGGGGTTGGTATTATACTCATTTCTCTCTGTTAGTGGGTTGGTATTATCATCATCTCTCTCTCTGTTAGGGGGTTGGTATTATCATCATCTCTCTCTGTTAGGGGGTTGGTATTATCATCATCTCTTTCTCTGTTAGGGGGTTGATATTATCATCATCTCTCTCTTTTAGGGGGTTGGTATTATCATCATCTCTCTCTGTTAGGGGGTTGGTATTATCATCATCTCTCTCTCTGTTAGGGGGTTGGTATTATCATCATCTCTCTCTGTCAGGGGGTTGTATTATCATCAACTCTCTCTGTTAGGGGGTTGGTATTATCATCATCTCTCTCTGTTAGGGGGTTGGTATTATCATCATCTCTCTCTGTTAGGGGGTTGGTATTATCATCATCTCTCTCTGTTAGGGGGTTGGTATTATCATCATCATCTCTCTCTGTTAGGGGGTTGGCATTATCATCATCTCTCTCTCTGTTAGGTGGTTGGTATTATCATCCCTCTCTGTTAGGGGGTTGGTATTATCATCATCTCTCTCTCTGTTAGGGTGTTGGTATTATAATCATCATCTCTGTTAGGGGGTTGGCATTATCATCATCTCTCTCTGTTAGGGGGTTGGTATTATCATCATCTCTCTCTGTTAGGGGGTTGGTATTATCATCATCTCTCTCTCTGTTAGGTGGTTGGTATTATCATCTCTCTCTGTTAGGGGGTTGGTATTATCATCTCTCTCTCTGTTAGGGGGTTGGTATTATCATCATCTCTCTCTCTCTGTTAGGGGGTTGGTATTATCATCATCTCTCTCTGTTAGGGGGTTGGTATCATCATCATCTCTCTCTGTTAGGGGGTTGGTATTATCATCTCTCTCTCTGATAGGGGGTTGGTATTATCATCATCTCTCTCTGTTAGGGGGTTGGTATTATCATCATCTCTCTCTCTGTTAGGGGGTTGGTATTATCATCATCTCTCTCTCTGTTAGGGGGTTGGTATTATCATCATCTCTCTCTGTTAGGGGGTTGGTATCATCTCTCTCTCTCTGTTAGGGGGTTGGTATTATCATCATCTCTCTCTCTGTTAGGGGGTTGGTATTATCATCTCTCTCTGTTAGGGGGTTGGTATTATCATCATCTCTCTCTGTTAGGGGGTTGGCATTATCATCATCTCTCTCTGTTAGGGGGTTGGTATTATCATCATCTCTCTCTCTGTTAGGGGGTTGGTATTATCATCATCTATCTCTGTTAGGGGGTAGGTATTATCATCATCTCTCTCTCTGTTATGGGGTTGGTATTATCATCATCTCTCTCTGTTAGGGGGTTGGTATTATCATCATCTCTCTCTCTGTTAGGGGGTTGGTATTATCATCTCTCTCTGTTAGGAGGTTGGTATTATCATCATCTCTCTCTGTTAGGGGGTTGGTATTATCATCATCTCTCTCTCTGTTAGGGGGTTGGTATTATCATCTCTCTCTGTTAGGGGGTTGGTATTATCATCATCTCTCTCTGTTAGGGGGTTGGTATTATCATCATCTCTCTCTCTGTTAGGGGGTTGGTATTATCATCTCTCTCTGTTAGGGGGTTGGTATTATCATCATCTCTCTCTCTGTTAGGGGGTTGGTATTAACATCTCTCTCTGTTAGGAGGTTGGTATTATCATCATCTCTCTTTCTCTGTTAGGGGGTTGATATTATCATCATCTCTCTCTTTTAGGGGGTTGGTATTATCATCATCTCTCTCTGTTAGGGGGTTGGTATTATCATCATCTCTCTCTCTGTTAGGGGGTTGGTATTATCATCATCTCTCTCTGTCAGGGGGTTGTATTATCATCAACTCTCTCTGTTAGGGGGTTGGTATTATCATCATCTCTCTCTGTTAGGGGGTTGGTATTATCATCATCTCTCTCTGTTAGGGGGTTGGTATTATCATCATCTCTCTCTGTTAGGGGGTTGGTATTATCATCATCATCTCTCTCTCTGTTAGGGGGTTGGCATTATCATCATCTCTCTCTCTGTTAGGTGGTTGGTATTATCATCCCTCTCTGTTAGGGGGTTGGTATTATCATCATCTCTCTCTCTGTTAGGGTGTTGGTATTATAATCATCATCTCTGTTAGGGGGTTGGCATTATCATCATCTCTCTCTGTTAGGGGGTTGGTATTATCATCATCTCTCTCTGTTAGGGGGTTGGTATTATCATCATCTCTCTCTCTGTTAGGTGGTTGGTATTATCATCTCTCTCTGTTAGGGGGTTGGTATTATCATCTCTCTCTCTGTTAGGGGGTTGGTATTATCATCATCTCTCTCTCTCTGTTAGGGGGTTGGTATTATCATCATCTCTCTCTGTTAGGGGGTTGGTATCATCATCATCTCTCTCTGTTAGGGGGTTCGTATTATCATCTCTCTCTCTGTTAGGGGGTTGGTATTATCATCATCTCTCTCTGTTAGGGGGTTGGTATTATCATCATCTCTCTCTCTGTTAGGGGGTTGGTATTATCATCATCTCTCTCTCTGTTAGGGGGTTGGTATTATCATCATCTCTCTCTGTTAGGGGGTTGGTATCATCTCTCTCTCTCTGTTAGGGGGTTGGTATTATCATCATCTCTCTCTCTGTTAGGGGGTTGGTATTATCATCTCTCTCTGTTAGGGGGTTGGTATTATCATCATCTCTCTCTGTTAGGGGGTTGGCATTATCATCATCTCTCTCTCTGTTAGGGGGTTGGTATTATCATCTCTCTCTGTTAGGGGGTTGGTATTATCATCATCTCTCTCTGTTAGGGGTTGGTATTATCATCATCTCTCTCTCTGTTAGGGGGTTGGTATTATCATCATCTATGTCTGTTAGGGGGTAGGTATTATCATCATCTCTCTCTCTGTTATGGGGTTGGTATTATCATCATCTCTCTCTGTTAGGGGGTTGGTATTATCATCATCTCTCTCTCTGTTAGGGGGTTGGTATTATCATCTCTCTCTGTTAGGAGGTTGGTATTATCATCATCTCTCTCTGTTAGGGGGTTGGTATTATCATCATCTCTCTGTCTGTTAGGGGGTTGGTATTATCATCTCTCTCTGTTAGGGGGTTGGTATTATCATCATCTCTCTCTGTTAGGGGGTTGGTATTATCATCATCTCTCTCTGTTAGGGGGTTGGTATTATCATCATCTCTCTCTGTTAGGGGGTTGGTAATATCATCATCATCATCTCTTTCTCTGTTAGAGGGTTGGTATTATCATCATCTCTCTCTCTGTTAGGGGGTTGGTATTATCATCATCTCTCTCTGTTAGGGGGTTGGTATTATCATCATCATCTCTCTCTGTTAGGGGGTTGGTATTATCATCATCTCTCTCTTTTAGGGGGTTGGTATTATCATCATCTCTCTCTGTTAGGGGGTTGGTATTATCATCATCTCTCTCTCTGTTAGGGGGTTGGTATTATCATCATCTCTCTCTGTTAGGGGGTTGGTATTATCATCATCTCTCTCTCTGTTAGGGGGTTGGTATTATCATCATCTCTCTCTATTAGGGGGTTGGTATTATCATCATCTCTCTCTGTTAGGGGGTTGGTAATATCATCTCTCTCTGTTAGGGGGTTGGTATTATCATCATCTCTCTCTGTTATGGGGTTGGTATTATCATCTCTCTCTCTGTTAGGGGGTTGGTATTATCATCATCTCTCTCTATTAGGGGGTTGGTATTATCATCATCTCTCTCTGTTTGGGGGTTGGTATTATCATCATCTCTCTCTGTTAGGGGGTTGGTATTATCATCATCTCTCTCTCTGTTAGGGGGTTGGTATTATCATCATCATCTCTCTGTTATGGGGTTGGTATTATCATCATCTCTCTCTCTCTTAGGGGGTTGGTATTATCATCTCTCTCTCTGTTAGGGGGTTGGTAATATCATCATCTCTCTCTGTTAGGGGGTTGGTATTATCATCATCTCTCTCTCTGTTAGGGGGTTGGTATTATCATCATCATCTCTCTCTGTTAGGGGGTTGGTATTATCATCATCTCTCTCTGTTAGGGGGTTGGTATTATACTCATCTCTCTCTCTGTTAGGTGGTTGGTATTATCATCATCATCATCACTCTGTTAGGGGGTTGGTATTATACTCATTTCTCTCTGTTAGTGGGTTGGTATTATCATCATCTCTCTCTCTGTTAGGGGGTTGGTATTATCATCATCTCTCTCTGTTAGGGGGTTGGTATTATCATCATCTCTTTCTCTGTTAGGGGGTTGATATTATCATCATCTCTCTCTTTTAGGGGGTTGGTATTATCATCATCTCTCTCTGTTAGGGGGTTGGTATTATCATCATCTCTCTCTCTGTTAGGGGGTTGGTATTATCATCATCTCTCTCTGTCAGGGGGTTGTATTATCATCAACTCTCTCTGTTAGGGGGTTGGTATTATCATCATCTCTCTCTGTTAGGGGGTTGGTATTATCATCATCTCTCTCTGTTAGGGGGTTGGTATTATCATCATCTCTCTCTGTTAGGGGGTTGGTATTATCATCATCATCTCTCTCTCTGTTAGGGGGTTGGCATTATCATCATCTCTCTCTCTGTTAGGTGGTTGGTATTATCATCCCTCTCTGTTAGGGGGTTGGTATTATCATCATCTATCTCTCTGTTAGGGTGTTGGTATTATAATCATCATCTCTGTTAGGGGGTTGGCATTATCATCATCTCTCTCTGTTAGGGGGTTGGTATTATCATCTCTCTCTCTGTTAGGGGGTTGGTATTATCATCATCTCTCTCTCTCTGTTAGGGGGTTGGTATTATCATCATCTCTCTCTGTTAGGGGGTTGGTATCATCATCATCTCTCTCTGTTAGGGGGTTGGTATTATCATCTCTCTCTCTGTTAGGGGGTTGGTATTATCATCATCTCTCTCTGTTAGGGGGTTGGTATTATCATCATCTCTCTCTCTGTTAGGGGGTTGGTATTATCATCATCTCTCTCTCTGTTAGGGGGTTGGTATTATCATCATCTCTCTCTGTTAGGGGGTTGGTATCATCTCTCTCTCTCTGTTAGGGGGTTGGTATTATCATCATCTCTCTCTCTGTTAGGGGGTTGGTATTATCATCTCTCTCTGTTAGGGTGTTGGTATTATCATCATCTCTCTCTGTTAGGGGGTTGGCATTATCATCATCTCTCTCTGTTAGGGGGTTGGTATTATCATCATCTCTCTCTCTGTTAGGGGGTTGGTATTATCATCATCTATCTCTGTTAGGGGGTTGGTATTATTATCATCTCTTTCTCTGTTAGGGTGTTGGTATTATCATCATCTCTCTCTGTTAGGGGGTTGGTATTATCATCATCTCTCTCTTTTAGGGGGTTGGTATTATCATCATCTCTCTCTGTTAGGGGGTTGGTATTATCATCATCATCTCTCTCTGTTAGGGGGTTGGTATTATCATCATCTCTCTCTGTTAGGGGGTTGGTATTATCATCATCTCTCTCTCTGTTAGGGGGTTGGTATTATCATCATCTCTCTCTGTTAGGGGGTTGGTATTATCATCATCTCTCTCTGTTAGGGGGTTGGTATTATCATCATCTCTCTCTGTTAGGGGGTTGGTATTATCATCATCTCTCTCTCTGTTAGGGGGTTGGTATTATCATCATCTCTCTCTGTTAGGGGGTTGGTATTATCATCATCTCTCTCTGTTAGGGGGTTGGTATTATCATCTCTCTCTGTTAGGGGGTTGGTATTATCATCTCTCTCTGTTAGGGGGTTGGTATTATCATCATCTCTCTCTCTGTTAGGGGGTTGGTATTATCATCTCTCTCTGTTAGGAGGTTGGTATTATTATCATCTCTCTCTCTCTGTTAGGGGGTTGGTATTATCATCATCTCTCTCTGTTAGGGGGTTGGTATTATCATCATCATCTCTCTCTGTTAGGGGGTTGGTATTATCATCATCTCTCTCTGTTAGGGGGTTGGTATTATACTCATTTCTCTCTCTGTTTGGGGGTTGGTATTATCATCATCTTTCTCTGTTAGGGAGTTGGTATTATCATCATCTCTCTCTTTTAGGGTGTTGGTATTATCATCATCTCTCTCTGTTAGGGGGTTGGTATTATTATCATCTCTTTCTCTGTTAGGGTGTTGGTATTATCATCATCTCTCTCTGTTAGGGGGTTGGTATTATCATCATCTCTCTCTTTTAGGGGGTTGGTATTATCATCATCTCTCTCTGTTAGGGGGTTGGTATTATCATCATCATCTCTCTCTGTTAGGGGGTTGGTATTATCATCATCTCTCTCTGTTAGGGGGTTGGTATTATCATCATCTCTCTCTCTGTTAGGGGGTTGGTATTATCATCATCTCTCTCTGTTAGGGGGTTGGTATTATCATCATCTCTCTCTCTGTTAGGGGGTTGGTATTATCATCATCTCTCTCTATTAGGGGGTTGGTATTATCATCATCTCTCTCTGTTAGGGGGTTGGTAATATCATCTCTCTCTGTTAGGGGGTTGGTATTATCATCATCTCTCTCTGTTATGGGGTTGGTATTATCATCTCTCTCTCTGTTAGGGGGTTGGTATTATCATCATCTCTCTCTATTAGGGGGTTGGTATTATCATCATCTCTCTCTGTTTGGGGGTTGGTATTATCATCATCTCTCTCTGTTAGGGGGTTGGTATTATCATCATCTCTCTCTCTGTTAGGGGGTTGGTATTATCATCATCATCTCTCTGTTATGGGGTTGGTATTATCATCATCTCTCTCTCTGTTAGGGGGTTGGTAATATCATCATCTCTCTCTGTTAGGGGGTTGGTATTATCATCATCTCTCTCTCTGTTAGGGGGTTGGTATTATCATCATCATCTCTCTCTGTTAGGGGGTTGGTATTATCATCATCTCTCTCTGTTAGGGGGTTGGTATTATACTCATCTCTCTCTCTGTTAGGTGGTTGGTATTATCATCATCATCATCACTCTGTTAGGGGGTTGGTATTATACTCATTTCTCTCTGTTAGTGGGTTGGTATTATCATCATCTCTCTCTCTGTTAGGGGGTTGGTATTATCATCATCTCTCTCTGTTAGGGGGTTGGTATTATCATCATCTCTTTCTCTGTTAGGGGGTTGATATTATCATCATCTCTCTCTTTTAGGGGGTTGGTATTATCATCATCTCTCTCTGTTAGGGGGTTGGTATTATCATCATCTCTCTCTCTGTTAGGGGGTTGGTATTATCATCATCTCTCTCTGTCAGGGGGTTGTATTATCATCAACTCTCTCTGTTAGGGGGTTGGTATTATCATCATCTCTCTCTGTTAGGGGGTTGGTATTATCATCATCTCTCTCTGTTAGGGGGTTGGTATTATCATCATCTCTCTCTGTTAGGGGGTTGGTATTATCATCATCATCTCTCTCTCTGTTAGGGGGTTGGCATTATCATCATCTCTCTCTCTGTTAGGTGGTTGGTATTATCATCCCTCTCTGTTAGGGGGTTGGTATTATCATCATCTATCTCTCTGTTAGGGTGTTGGTATTATAATCATCATCTCTGTTAGGGGGTTGGCATTATCATCATCTCTCTCTGTTAGGGGGTTGGTATTATCATCTCTCTCTCTGTTAGGGGGTTGGTATTATCATCATCTCTCTCTCTCTGTTAGGGGGTTGGTATTATCATCATCTCTCTCTGTTAGGGGGTTGGTATTATCATCATCTCTCTCTCTCTGTTAGGGGGTTGGTATTATCATCATCTCTCTCTGTTAGGGGGTTGGTATTATCATCATCTCTCTCTCTGTTAGGGGGTTGGTATTATCATCTCTCTCTGTTAGGGGGTTGGTATTATCATCTCTCTCTGTTAGGGGGTTGGTATTATCATCATCTCTCTCTCTGTTAGGGGGTTGGTATTATCATCTCTCTCTGTTAGGAGGTTGGTATTATTATCATCTCTCTCTCTCTGTTAGGGGGTTGGTATTATCATCATCTCTCTCTGTTAGGGGGTTGGTATTATCATCATCATCTCTCTCTGTTAGGGGGTTGGTATTATCATCATCTCTCTCTGTTAGGGGGTTGGTATTATACTCATTTCTCTCTCTGTTTGGGGGTTGGTATTATCATCATCTTTCTCTGTTAGGGAGTTGGTATTATCATCATCTCTCTCTTTTAGGGTGTTGGTATTATCATCATCTCTCTCTGTTAGGGGGTTGGTATTATTATCATCTCTTTCTCTGTTAGGGTGTTGGTATTATCATCATCTCTCTCTGTTAGGGGGTTGGTATTATCATCATCTCTCTCTTTTAGGGGGTTGGTATTATCATCATCTCTCTCTGTTAGGGGGTTGGTATTATCATCATCATCTCTCTCTGTTAGGGGGTTGGTATTATCATCATCTCTCTCTGTTAGGGGGTTGGTATTATCATCATCTCTCTCTCTGTTAGGGGGTTGGTATTATCATCATCTCTCTCTGTTAGGGGGTTGGTATTATCATCATCTCTCTCTCTGTTAGGGGGTTGGTATTATCATCATCTCTCTCTATTAGGGGGTTGGTATTATCATCATCTCTCTCTGTTAGGGGGTTGGTAATATCATCTCTCTCTGTTAGGGGGTTGGTATGATCATCATCTCTCTCTGTTATGGGGTTGGTATTATCATCTCTCTCTCTGTTAGGGGGTTGGTATTATCATCATCTCTCTCTATTAGGGGGTTGGTATTATCATCATCTCTCTCTGTTTGGGGGTTGGTATTATCATCATCTCTCTCTGTTAGGGGGTTGGTATTATCATCATCTCTCTCTCTGTTAGGGGGTTGGTATTATCATCATCATCTCTCTGTTATGGGGTTGGTATTATCATCATCTCTCTCTCTGTTAGGGGGTTGGTAATATCATAATCTCTCTCTGTTAGGGGGTTGGTATTATCATCATCTCTCTCTCTGTTAGGGGGTTGGTATTATCATCATCATCTCTCTCTGTTAGGGGGTTGGTATTATCATCATCTCTCTCTGTTAGGGGGTTGGTATTATACTCATCTCTCTCTCTGTTAGGTGGTTGGTATTATCATCATCATCATCACTCTGTTAGGGGGTTGGTATTATACTCATTTCTCTCTGTTAGTGGGTTGGTATTATCATCATCTCTCTCTCTGTTAGGGGGTTGGTATTATCATCATCTCTCTCTGTTAGGGGGTTGGTATTATCATCATCTCTTTCTCTGTTAGGGGGTTGATATTATCATCATCTCTCTCTTTTAGGGGGTTGGTATTATCATCATCTCTCTCTGTTAGGGGGTTGGTATTATCATCATCTCTCTCTCTGTTAGGGGGTTGGTATTATCATCATCTCTCTCTGTCAGGGGGTTGTATTATCATCAACTCTCTCTGTTAGGGGGTTGGTATTATCATCATCTCTCTCTGTTAGGGGGTTGGTATTATGATCATCTCTCTCTGTTAGGGGGTTGGTATTATCATCATCTCTCTCTGTTAGGGGGTTGGTATTATCATCATCATCTCTCTCTCTGTTAGGGGGTTGGCATTATCATCATCTCTCTCTCTGTTAGGTGGTTGGTATTATCATCCCTCTCTGTTAGGGGGTTGGTATTATCATCATCTATCTCTCTGTTAGGGTGTTGGTATTATAATCATCATCTCTGTTAGGGGGTTGGCATTATCATCATCTCTCTCTGTTAGGGGGTTGGTATTATCATCTCTCTCTCTGTTAGGGGGTTGGTATTATCATCATCTCTCTCTCTCTGTTAGGGGGTTGGTATTATCATCATCTCTCTCTGTTAGGGGGTTGGTATCATCATCATCTCTCTCTGTTAGGGGGTTGGTATTATCATCTCTCTCTCTGTTAGGGGGTTGGTATTATCATCATCTCTCTCTGTTAGGGGGTTGGTATTATCATCATCTCTCTCTCTGTTAGGGGGTTGGTATTATCATCATCTCTCTCTCTGTTAGGGGGTTGGTATTATCATCATCTCTCTCTGTTAGGGGGTTGGTATCATCTCTCTCTCTCTGTTAGGGGGTTGGTATTATCATCATCTCTCTCTCTGTTAGGGGGTTGGTATTATCATCTCTCTCTGTTAGGGTGTTGGTATTATCATCATCTCTCTCTGTTAGGGGGTTGGCATTATCATCATCTCTCTCTGTTAGGGGGTTGGTATTATCATCATCTCTCTCTCTGTTAGGGGGTTGGTATTATCATCATCTATCTCTGTTAGGGGGTAGGTATTATCATCATCTCTCTCTCTGGTATGGGGTTGGTATTATCATCATCTCTCTCTGTTAGGGGGTTGGTATTATCATCATCTCTCTCTCTGTTAGGGGGTTGGTATTATCATCTCTCTCTGTTAGGGGGTTGGTATTATCATCTCTCTCTGTTAGGGGGTTGGTATTATCATCATCTCTCTCTCTGTTAGGGGGTTGGTATTATCATCTCTCTCTGTTAGGAGGTTGGTATTATTATCATCTCTCTCTCTCTGTTAGGGGGTTGGTATTATCATCATCTCTCTCTGTTAGGGGGTTGGTATTATCATCATCATCTCTCTCTGTTAGGGGGTTGGTATTATCATCATCTCTCTCTGTTAGGGGGTTGGTATTATACTCATTTCTCTCTCTGTTTGGGGGTTGGTATTATCATCATCTTTCTCTGTTAGGGAGTTGGTATTATCATCATCTCTCTCTTTTAGGGTGTTGGTATTATCATCATCTCTCTCTGTTAGGGGGTTGGTATTATTATCATCTCTTTCTCTGTTAGGGTGTTGGTATTATCATCATCTCTCTCTGTTAGGGGGTTGGTATTATCATCATCTCTCTCTTTTAGGGGGTTGGTATTATCATCATCTCTCTCTGTTAGGGGGTTGGTATTATCATCATCATCTCTCTCTGTTAGGGGGTTGGTATTATCATCATCTCTCTCTGTTAGGGGGTTGGTATTATCATCATCTCTCTCTCTGTTAGGGGGTTGGTATTATCATCATCTCTCTCTGTCAGGGGGTTGTATTATCATCAACTCTCTCTGTTAGGGGGTTGATATTATCATCATCTCTCTCTCTCTTTTAGGGGGTTGGTATTATACTCATCTCTCTCTCTGTTAGGGTGTTGGTATTATCATCATCATCTCTCTCTGTTGGGGGGTTGGTATTATCATCATCTCTCTCTGTTAGGGTGTTGGTATTATCATCATCTCTCTCTGTTAGGGGGTTGGTATTATTATCATCTCTTTCTCTGTTAGGGTGTTGGTATTATCATCATCTCTCTCTGTTAGGGGGTTGGTATTATCATCATCTCTCTCTTTTAGGGGGTTGGTATTATCATCATCTCTCTCTGTTAGGGGGTTGGTATTATCATCATCATCTCTCTCTGTTAGGGGGTTGGTATTATCATCATCTCTCTCTGTTAGGGGGTTGGTATTATCATCATCTCTCTCTCTGTTAGGGGGTTGGTATTATCATCATCTCTCTCTGTTAGGGGGTTGGTATTATCATCATCTCTCTCTCTGTTAGGGGGTTGGTATTATCATCATCTCTCTCTATTAGGGGGTTGGTATTATCATCATCTCTCTCTGTTAGGGGGTTGGTAATATCATCTCTCTCTGTTAGGGGGTTGGTATGATCATCATCTCTCTCTGTTATGGGGTTGGTATTATCATCTCTCTCTCTGTTAGGGGGTTGGTATTATCATCATCTCTCTCTATTAGGGGGTTGGTATTATCATCATCTCTCTCTGTTTGGGGGTTGGTATTATCATCATCTCTCTCTGTTAGGGGGTTGGTATTATCATCATCTCTCTCTCTGTTAGGGGGTTGGTATTATCATCATCATCTCTCTGTTATGGGGTTGGTATTATCATCATCTCTCTCTCTGTTAGGGGGTTGGTAATATCATCATCTCTCTCTGTTAGGGGGTTGGTATTATCATCATCTCTCTCTCTGTTAGGGGGTTGGTATTATCATCATCATCTCTCTCTGTTAGGGGGTTGGTATTATCATCATCTCTCTCTGTTAGGGGGTTGGTATTATACTCATCTCTCTCTCTGTTAGGTGGTTGGTATTATCATCATCATCATCACTCTGTTAGGGGGTTGGTATTATACTCATTTCTCTCTGTTAGTGGGTTGGTATTATCATCATCTCTCTCTCTGTTAGGGGGTTGGTATTATCATCATCTCTCTCTGTTAGGGGGTTGGTATTATCATCATCTCTTTCTCTGTTAGGGGGTTGATATTATCATCATCTCTCTCTTTTAGGGGGTTGGTATTATCATCATCTCTCTCTGTTAGGGGGTTGGTATTATCATCATCTCTCTCTCTGTTAGGGGGTTGGTATTATCATCATCTCTCTCTGTCAGGGGGTTGTATTATCATCAACTCTCTCTGTTAGGGGGTTGGTATTATCATCATCTCTCTCTGTTAGGGGGTTGGTATTATGATCATCTCTCTCTGTTAGGGGGTTGGTATTATCATCATCTCTCTCTGTTAGGGGGTTGGTATTATCATCATCATCTCTCTCTCTGTTAGGGGGTTGGCATTATCATCATCTCTCTCTCTGTTAGGTGGTTGGTATTATCATCCCTCTCTGTTAGGGGGTTGGTATTATCATCATCTATCTCTCTGTTAGGGTGTTGGTATTATAATCATCATCTCTGTTAGGGGGTTGGCATTATCATCATCTCTCTCTGTTAGGGGGTTGGTATTATCATCTCTCTCTCTGTTAGGGGGTTGGTATTATCATCATCTCTCTCTCTCTGTTAGGGGGTTGGTATTATCATCATCTCTCTCTGTTAGGGGGTTGGTATCATCATCATCTCTCTCTGTTAGGGGGTTGGTATTATCATCTCTCTCTGTTAGGGGGTTGGTATTATCATCATCTCTCTCTGTTAGGGGGTTGGTATTATCATCATCTCTCTCTCTGTTAGGGGGTTGGTATTATCATCATCTCTCTCTCTGTTAGGGGGTTGGTATTATCATCATCTCTCTCTGTTAGGGGGTTGGTATCATCTCTCTCTCTCTGTTAGGGGGTTGGTATTATCATCATCTCTCTCTCTGTTAGGGGGTTGGTATTATCATCTCTCTCTGTTAGGGTGTTGGTATTATCATCATCTCTCTCTGTTAGGGGGTTGGCATTATCATCATCTCTCTCTGTTAGGGGGTTGGTATTATCATCATCTCTCTCTCTGTTAGGGGGTTGGTATTATCATCATCTATCTCTGTTAGGGGGTAGGTATTATCATCATCTCTCTCTCTGGTATGGGGTTGGTATTATCATCATCTCTCTCTGTTAGGGGGTTGGTATTATCATCATCTCTCTCTCTGTTAGGGGGTTGGTATTATCATCTCTCTCTGTTAGGGGGTTGGTATTATCATCTCTCTCTGTTAGGGGGTTGGTATTATCATCATCTCTCTCTCTGTTAGGGGGTTGGTATTATCATCTCTCTCTGTTAGGAGGTTGGTATTATTATCATCTCTCTCTCTCTGTTAGGGGGTTGGTATTATCATCATCTCTCTCTGTTAGGGGGTTGGTATTATCATCATCATCTCTCTCTGTTAGGGGGTTGGTATTATCATCATCTCTCTCTGTTAGGGGGTTGGTATTATACTCATTTCTCTCTCTGTTTGGGGGTTGGTATTATCATCATCTTTCTCTGTTAGGGAGTTGGTATTATCATCATCTCTCTCTTTTAGGGTGTTGGTATTATCATCATCTCTCTCTGTTAGGGGGTTGGTATTATTATCATCTCTTTCTCTGTTAGGGTGTTGGTATTATCATCATCTCTCTCTGTTAGGGGGTTGGTATTATCATCATCTCTCTCTTTTAGGGGGTTGGTATTATCATCATCTCTCTCTGTTAGGGGGTTGGTATTATCATCATCATCTCTCTCTGTTAGGGGGTTGGTATTATCATCATCTCTCTCTGTTAGGGGGTTGGTATTATCATCATCTCTCTCTCTGTTAGGGGGTTGGTATTATCATCATCTCTCTCTGTCAGGGGGTTGTATTATCATCAACTCTCTCTGTTAGGGGGTTGATATTATCATCATCTCTCTCTCTCTTTTAGGGGGTTGGTATTATACTCATCTCTCTCTCTGTTAGGGTGTTGGTATTATCATCATCATCTCTCTCTGTTGGGGGGTTGGTATTATCATCATCTCTCTCTGTTAGGGGGTTGGTATTATCATCATCTCTCTCTGTTAGGGGGTTGGTATTATCATCATCTCTCTCTGTTAGGGGGTTGGTATTATCATCATCTCTCTCTGTTAGGGGGTTGGTATTATCATCATCTCTCTCTCTGTTAGGGGGTTGGTATTATCATCATCTCTCTCTCTGTTAGGGGGTTGGTATTATCATCTCTCTCTCTCTGGTACGGGGTTGGTATTATCATCTCTCTCTATTAGGGGGTTGGTATTATCATCATCTCTCTCTCTGTTAGGGGGTTGGTATTATCATCATCTCTCTCTGTTAGGGGGTTGGTATTATCATCATCTCTCTCTCTGTTAGGGGGTTGGTATTATCATCATCTCTCTCTGTTAGGGGGTTGGTATTATCATCATCTCTCTCTCTGTTAGGGGGTTGGTATTATCATCATCTCTCTCTCTGTTAGGGGGTTGGTATTATCATCATCTCTCTCTGTTAGGGGGTTGGTATTATCATCATCTCTCTCTGTTAGGGGGTTGGTATTATCATCATCTCTCTCTGTTAGAGGGTTGGTATTATCATCATCTCTCTCTCTCTTAGGGGGTTGGTATTATCATCTCTCTCTGTTAGGGGGTTGGTATTATCATCATCTCTCTCTGTTAGGGGGTTGGTATTATCATCATCTCTCTCTGTTAGGGGGTTGGTATTATCATCATCTCTCTCTCTGTTAGGGGGTTGGTATTATCATCATCTCTCTCTGTTAGGGGGTTGGTATTATCATCTCTCTCTCTCTGTTAGGGGGTTGGTATTATCATCATCTCTCTCTGTTAGGGGGTTGGTATTATCATCTCTCTCTCTGTTAGGGGGTTGATATTATCATCATCTCTCTCTGTTAAGGGGTTGGTATTATCATCATCTCTCTCTGTTAGGGGGTTGGTATTATCATCATCTCTCTCTCTGTTAGGGGGTTGGTATTATCATCTCTCTCTGTTAGGGGGTTGGAATTATCATCATCTCTCTCTCTGTTAGGGGGTTGGTATTATCATCATCTCTCTCTCTGTTAGGGGGTTGGTATTATCATCATCTCTCTCTGTTAGGGGGTTGGTATTATCATCATCTCTCTCTCTGTTAGGGGGTTGGTATTATCATCATCTCTCTCTCTGTTAGGGGGTTGGTATTATCATCATCTCTCTCTGTTAGGGGGTTGGTATTATCATCATCTCTCTCTGTTAGGGGGTTGGTATTATCATCATCTCTCTCTGTTAGAGGGTTGGTATTATCATCATCTCTCTCTCTCTTAGGGGGTTGGTATTATCATCTCTCTCTGTTAGGGGGTTGGTATTATCATCATCTCTCTCTGTTAGGGGGTTGGTATTATCATCATCTCTCTCTGTTAGGGGGTTGGTATTATCATCATCTCTCTCTCTGTTAGGGGGTTGGTATTATCATCATCTCTCTCTGTTAGGGGGTTGGTATTATCATCTCTCTCTCTCTGTTAGGGGGTTGGTATTATCATCATCTCTCTCTGTTAGGGGGTTGGTATTATCATCTCTCTCTCTGTTAGGGGGTTGATATTATCATCATCTCTCTCTGTTAAGGGGTTGGTATTATCATCATCTCTCTCTGTTAGGGGGTTGGTATTATCATCATCTCTCTCTCTGTTAGGGGGTTGGTATTATCATCTCTCTCTGTTAGGGGGTTGGAATTATCATCATCTCTCTCTCTGTTAGGGGGTTGGTATTATCATCATCTCTCTCTCTGTTAGGGGGTTGGTATTATCATCATCTCTCTCTGATAGGGGGTTGGTATTATCATCATCTCTCTCTGGTAGGGGGTTGGTATTATCATCATCTCTCTCTGTTAGGGGGTTGGTATTATCATCATCTCTCTCTGTTAGGGGGTTGGTATTATCATAATCTCTCTCTGTTAGGGGGTTGGTATTATCATCATCTCTATCTGTTAGGGGGTTGGTATTATCATCATCTCTCTCTGTCAGGGGGTTGTATTATCATCAACTCTCTCTGTTAGGGGGTTGGTATTATCATAATCTCTCTCTGTTAGGGGGTTGGTATTATCATCATCTCTATCTGTTAGGGGGTTGGTATTATCATCATCTCTCTCTGTCAGGGGGTTGTATTATCATCAACTCTCTCTGTTAGGGGGTAGGTATTATCATCATCTCTCTCTCTGGTATGGGGTTGGTATTATCATCATCTCTCTCTGTTAGGGGGTTGGTATTATCATCATCTCTCTCTCTGTTAGGGGGTTGGTATTATCATCTCTCTCTGTTAGGGGGTTGGTATTATCATCTCTCTCTGTTAGGGGGTTGGTATTATCATCATCTCTCTCTCTGTTAGGGGGTTGGTATTATCATCTCTCTCTGTTAGGAGGTTGGTATTATTATCATCTCTCTCTCTCTGTTAGGGGGTTGGTATTATCATCATCTCTCTCTGTTAGGGGGTTGGTATTATCATCATCATCTCTCTCTGTTAGGGGGTTGGTATTATCATCATCTCTCTCTGTTAGGGGGTTGGTATTATACTCATTTCTCTCTCTGTTTGGGGGTTGGTATTATCATCATCTTTCTCTGTTAGGGAGTTGGTATTATCATCATCTCTCTCTTTTAGGGTGTTGGTATTATCATCATCTCTCTCTGTTAGGGGGTTGGTATTATTATCATCTCTTTCTCTGTTAGGGTGTTGGTATTATCATCATCTCTCTCTGTTAGGGGGTTGGTATTATCATCATCTCTCTCTTTTAGGGGGTTGGTATTATCATCATCTCTCTCTGTTAGGGGGTTGGTATTATCATCATCATCTCTCTCTGTTAGGGGGTTGGTATTATCATCATCTCTCTCTGTTAGGGGGTTGGTATTATCATCATCTCTCTCTCTGTTAGGGGGTTGGTATTATCATCATCTCTCTCTGTCAGGGGGTTGTATTATCATCAACTCTCTCTGTTAGGGGGTTGATATTATCATCATCTCTCTCTCTCTTTTAGGGGGTTGGTATTATACTCATCTCTCTCTCTGTTAGGGTGTTGGTATTATCATCATCATCTCTCTCTGTTGGGGGGTTGGTATTATCATCATCTCTCTCTGTTAGGGGGTTGGTATTATCATCATCTCTCTCTGTTAGGGGGTTGGTATTATCATCATCTCTCTCTGTTAGGGGGTTGGTATTATCATCATCTCTCTCTGTTAGGGGGTTGGTATTATCATCATCTCTCTCTCTGTTAGGGGGTTGGTATTATCATCATCTCTCTCTCTGTTAGGGGGTTGGTATTATCATCTCTCTCTCTCTGGTACGGGGTTGGTATTATCATCTCTCTCTATTAGGGGGTTGGTATTATCATCATCTCTCTCTCTGTTAGGGGGTTGGTATTATCATCATCTCTCTCTGTTAGGGGGTTGGTATTATCATCATCTCTCTCTCTGTTAGGGGGTTGGTATTATCATCATCTCTCTCTGTTAGGGGGTTGGTATTATCATCATCTCTCTCTCTGTTAGGGGGTTGGTATTATCATCATCTCTCTCTCTGTTAGGGGGTTGGTATTATCATCATCTCTCTCTGTTAGGGGGTTGGTATTATCATCATCTCTCTCTGTTAGGGGGTTGGTATTATCATCATCTCTCTCTGTTAGAGGGTTGGTATTATCATCATCTCTCTCTCTCTTAGGGGGTTGGTATTATCATCTCTCTCTGTTAGGGGGTTGGTATTATCATCATCTCTCTCTGTTAGGGGGTTGGTATTATCATCATCTCTCTCTGTTAGGGGGTTGGTATTATCATCATCTCTCTCTCTGTTAGGGGGTTGGTATTATCATCATCTCTCTCTGTTAGGGGGTTGGTATTATCATCTCTCTCTCTCTGTTAGGGGGTTGGTATTATCATCATCTCTCTCTGTTAGGGGGTTGGTATTATCATCTCTCTCTCTGTTAGGGGGTTGATATTATCATCATCTCTCTCTGTTAAGGGGTTGGTATTATCATCATCTCTCTCTGTTAGGGGGTTGGTATTATCATCATCTCTCTCTCTGTTAGGGGGTTGGTATTATCATCTCTCTCTGTTAGGGGGTTGGAATTATCATCATCTCTCTCTCTGTTAGGGGGTTGGTATTATCATCATCTCTCTCTCTGTTAGGGGGTTGGTATTATCATCATCTCTCTCTGTTAGGGGGTTGGTATTATCATCATCTCTCTCTCTGTTAGGGGGTTGGTATTATCATCATCTCTCTCTCTGTTAGGGGGTTGGTATTATCATCATCTCTCTCTGTTAGGGGGTTGGTATTATCATCATCTCTCTCTGTTAGGGGGTTGGTATTATCATCATCTCTCTCTGTTAGAGGGTTGGTATTATCATCATCTCTCTCTCTCTTAGGGGGTTGGTATTATCATCTCTCTCTGTTAGGGGGTTGGTATTATCATCATCTCTCTCTGTTAGGGGGTTGGTATTATCATCATCTCTCTCTGTTAGGGGGTTGGTATTATCATCATCTCTCTCTCTGTTAGGGGGTTGGTATTATCATCATCTCTCTCTGTTAGGGGGTTGGTATTATCATCTCTCTCTCTCTGTTAGGGGGTTGGTATTATCATCATCTCTCTCTGTTAGGGGGTTGGTATTATCATCTCTCTCTCTGTTAGGGGGTTGATATTATCATCATCTCTCTCTGTTAAGGGGTTGGTATTATCATCATCTCTCTCTGTTAGGGGGTTGGTATTATCATCATCTCTCTCTCTGTTAGGGGGTTGGTATTATCATCTCTCTCTGTTAGGGGGTTGGAATTATCATCATCTCTCTCTCTGTTAGGGGGTTGGTATTATCATCATCTCTCTCTCTGTTAGGGGGTTGGTATTATCATCATCTCTCTCTGATAGGGGGTTGGTATTATCATCATCTCTCTCTGGTAGGGGGTTGGTATTATCATCATCTCTCTCTGTTAGGGGGTTGGTATTATCATCATCTCTCTCTGTTAGGGGGTTGGTATTATCATAATCTCTCTCTGTTAGGGGGTTGGTATTATCATCATCTCTATCTGTTAGGGGGTTGGTATTATCATCATCTCTCTCTGTCAGGGGGTTGTATTATCATCAACTCTCTCTGTTAGGGGGTTGGTATTATCATCTCTCTCTGTTAGGGGGTTGGTATTATCATCATCTCTCTCTGTTACGGGGTTGGTATTATCATCATCTCTCTCTGTTAGGGGGTTGGTATTATCATCATCTCTCTCTGTTTGGGGGTTGGTATTATCATCATCTCTCTCTGTTAGGGGGTTGGTATTATCATCATCTCTCTCTCTGTTAGGGGGTTGGTATTATCATCATCATCTCTCTGTTATGGGGTTGGTATTATCATCATCTCTCTCTCTGTTAGGGGGTTGGTAATATCATAATCTCTCTCTGTTAGGGGGTTGGTATTATCATCATCTCTCTCTCTGTTAGGGGGTTGGTATTATCATCATCATCTCTCTCTGTTAGGGGGTTGGTATTATCATCATCTCTCTCTGTTAGGGGGTTGGTATTATACTCATCTCTCTCTCTGTTAGGTGGTTGGTATTATCATCATCATCATCACTCTGTTAGGGGGTTGGTATTATACTCATTTCTCTCTGTTAGTGGGTTGGTATTATCATCATCTCTCTCTCTGTTAGGGGGTTGGTATTATCATCATCTCTCTCTGTTAGGGGGTTGGTATTATCATCATCTCTTTCTCTGTTAGGGGGTTGATATTATCATCATCTCTCTCTTTTAGGGGGTTGGTATTATTATCATCTCTCTCTGTTAGGGGGTTGGTATTATCATCATCTCTCTCTCTGTTAGGGGGTTGGTATTATCATCATCTCTCTCTGTCAGGGGGTTGTATTATCATCAACTCTCTCTGTTAGGGGGTTGGTATTATCATCATCTCTCTCTGTTAGGGGGTTGGTATTATGATCATCTCTCTCTGTTAGGGGGTTGGTATTATCATCATCTCTCTCTGTTAGGGGGTTGGTATTATCATCATCATCTCTCTCTCTGTTAGGGGGTTGGCATTATCATCATCTCTCTCTCTGTTAGGTGGTTGGTATTATCATCCCTCTCTGTTAGGGGGTTGGTATTATCATCATCTATCTCTCTGTTAGGGTGTTGGTATTATAATCATCATCTCTGTTAGGGGGTTGGCATTATCATCATCTCTCTCTGTTAGGGGGTTGGTATTATCATCTCTCTCTCTGTTAGGGGGTTGGTATTATCATCATCTCTCTCTCTCTGTTAGGGGGTTGGTATTATCATCATCTCTCTCTGTTAGGGGGTTGGTATCATCATCATCTCTCTCTGTTAGGGGGTTGGTATTATCATCTCTCTCTCTGTTAGGGGGTTGGTATTATCATCATCTCTCTCTGTTAGGGGGTTGGTATTATCATCATCTCTCTCTCTGTTAGGGGGTTGGTATTATCATCATCTCTCTCTCTGTTAGGGGGTTGGTATTATCATCATCTCTCTCTGTTAGGGGGTTGGTATCATCTCTCTCTCTCTGTTAGGGGGTTGGTATTATCATCATCTCTCTCTCTGTTAGGGGGTTGGTATTATCATCTCTCTCTGTTAGGGTGTTGGTATTATCATCATCTCTCTCTGTTAGGGGGTTGGCATTATCATCATCTCTCTCTGTTAGGGGGTTGGTATTATCATCATCTCTCTCTCTGTTAGGGGGTTGGTATTATCATCATCTATCTCTGTTAGGGGGTAGGTATTATCATCATCTCTCTCTCTGGTATGGGGTTGGTATTATCATCATCTCTCTCTGTTAGGGGGTTGGTATTATCATCATCTCTCTCTCTGTTAGGGGGTTGGTATTATCATCTCTCTCTGTTAGGGGGTTGGTATTATCATCTCTCTCTGTTAAGGGGTTGGTATTATCATCATCTCTCTCTCTGTTAGGGGGTTGGTATTATCATCTCTCTCTGTTAGGAGGTTGGTATTATTATCATCTCTCTCTCTCTGTTAGGGGGTTGGTATTATCATCATCTCTCTCTGTTAGGGGGTTGGTATTATCATCATCATCTCTCTCTGTTAGGGGGTTGGTATTATCATCATCTCTCTCTGTTAGGGGGTTGGTATTATACTCATTTCTCTCTCTGTTTGGGGGTTGGTATTATCATCATCTTTCTCTGTTAGGGAGTTGGTATTATCATCATCTCTCTCTTTTAGGGTGTTGGTATTATCATCATCTCTCTCTGTTAGGGGGTTGGTATTATTATCATCTCTTTCTCTGTTAGGGTGTTGGTATTATCATCATCTCTCTCTGTTAGGGGGTTGGTATTATCATCATCTCTCTCTTTTAGGGGGTTGGTATTATCATCATCTCTCTCTGTTAGGGGGTTGGTATTATCATCATCATCTCTCTCTGTTAGGGGGTTGGTATTATCATCATCTCTCTCTGTTAGGGGGTTGGTATTATCATCATCTCTCTCTCTGTTAGGGGGTTGGTATTATCATCATCTCTCTCTGTCAGGGGGTTGTATTATCATCAACTCTCTCTGTTAGGGGGTTGATATTATCATCATCTCTCTCTCTCTTTTAGGGGGTTGGTATTATACTCATCTCTCTCTCTGTTAGGGTGTTGGTATTATCATCATCATCTCTCTCTGTTGGGGGGTTGGTATTATCATCATCTCTCTCTGTTAGGGTGTTGGTATTATCATCATCTCTCTCTGTTAGGGGGTTGGTATTATTATCATCTCTTTCTCTGTTAGGGTGTTGGTATTATCATCATCTCTCTCTGTTAGGGGGTTGGTATTATCATCATCTCTCTCTTTTAGGGGGTTGGTATTATCATCATCTCTCTCTGTTAGGGGGTTGGTATTATCATCATCATCTCTCTCTGTTAGGGGGTTGGTATTATCATCATCTCTCTCTGTTAGGGGGTTGGTATTATCATCATCTCTCTCTCTGTTAGGGGGTTGGTATTATCATCATCTCTCTCTGTTAGGGGGTTGGTATTATCATCATCTCTCTCTCTGTTAGGGGGTTGGTATTATCATCATCTCTCTCTATTAGGGGGTTGGTATTATCATCATCTCTCTCTGTTAGGGGGTTGGTAATATCATCTCTCTCTGTTAGGGGGTTGGTATGATCATCATCTCTCTCTGTTATGGGGTTGGTATTATCATCTCTCTCTCTGTTAGGGGGTTGGTATTATCATCATCTCTCTCTATTAGGGGGTTGGTATTATCATCATCTCTCTCTGTTTGGGGGTTGGTATTATCATCATCTCTCTCTGTTAGGGGGTTGGTATTATCATCATCTCTCTCTCTGTTAGGGGGTTGGTATTATCATCATCATCTCTCTGTTATGGGGTTGGTATTATCATCATCTCTCTCTCTGTTAGGGGGTTGGTAATATCATCATCTCTCTCTGTTAGGGGGTTGGTATTATCATCATCTCTCTCTCTGTTAGGGGGTTGGTATTATCATCATCATCTCTCTCTGTTAGGGGGTTGGTATTATCATCATCTCTCTCTGTTAGGGGGTTGGTATTATACTCATCTCTCTCTCTGTTAGGTGGTTGGTATTATCATCATCATCATCACTCTGTTAGGGGGTTGGTATTATACTCATTTCTCTCTGTTAGTGGGTTGGTATTATCATCATCTCTCTCTCTGTTAGGGGGTTGGTATTATCATCATCTCTCTCTGTTAGGGGGTTGGTATTATCATCATCTCTTTCTCTGTTAGGGGGTTGATATTATCATCATCTCTCTCTTTTAGGGGGTTGGTATTATCATCATCTCTCTCTGTTAGGGGGTTGGTATTATCATCATCTCTCTCTCTGTTAGGGGGTTGGTATTATCATCATCTCTCTCTGTCAGGGGGTTGTATTATCATCAACTCTCTCTGTTAGGGGGTTGGTATTATCATCATCTCTCTCTGTTAGGGGGTTGGTATTATGATCATCTCTCTCTGTTAGGGGGTTGGTATTATCATCATCTCTCTCTGTTAGGGGGTTGGTATTATCATCATCATCTCTCTCTCTGTTAGGGGGTTGGCATTATCATCATCTCTCTCTCTGTTAGGTGGTTGGTATTATCATCCCTCTCTGTTAGGGGGTTGGTATTATCATCATCTATCTCTCTGTTAGGGTGTTGGTATTATAATCATCATCTCTGTTAGGGGGTTGGCATTATCATCATCTCTCTCTGTTAGGGGGTTGGTATTATCATCTCTCTCTCTGTTAGGGGGTTGGTATTATCATCATCTCTCTCTCTCTGTTAGGGGGTTGGTATTATCATCATCTCTCTCTGTTAGGGGGTTGGTATCATCATCATCTCTCTCTGTTAGGGGGTTGGTATTATCATCTCTCTCTGTTAGGGGGTTGGTATTATCATCATCTCTCTCTGTTAGGGGGTTGGTATTATCATCATCTCTCTCTCTGTTAGGGGGTTGGTATTATCATCATCTCTCTCTCTGTTAGGGGGTTGGTATTATCATCATCTCTCTCTGTTAGGGGGTTGGTATCATCTCTCTCTCTCTGTTAGGGGGTTGGTATTATCATCATCTCTCTCTCTGTTAGGGGGTTGGTATTATCATCTCTCTCTGTTAGGGTGTTGGTATTATCATCATCTCTCTCTGTTAGGGGGTTGGCATTATCATCATCTCTCTCTGTTAGGGGGTTGGTATTATCATCATCTCTCTCTCTGTTAGGGGGTTGGTATTATCATCATCTATCTCTGTTAGGGGGTAGGTATTATCATCATCTCTCTCTCTGGTATGGGGTTGGTATTATCATCATCTCTCTCTGTTAGGGGGTTGGTATTATCATCATCTCTCTCTCTGTTAGGGGGTTGGTATTATCATCTCTCTCTGTTAGGGGGTTGGTATTATCATCTCTCTCTGTTAGGGGGTTGGTATTATCATCATCTCTCTCTCTGTTAGGGGGTTGGTATTATCATCTCTCTCTGTTAGGAGGTTGGTATTATTATCATCTCTCTCTCTCTGTTAGGGGGTTGGTATTATCATCATCTCTCTCTGTTAGGGGGTTGGTATTATCATCATCATCTCTCTCTGTTAGGGGGTTGGTATTATCATCATCTCTCTCTGTTAGGGGGTTGGTATTATACTCATTTCTCTCTCTGTTTGGGGGTTGGTATTATCATCATCTTTCTCTGTTAGGGAGTTGGTATTATCATCATCTCTCTCTTTTAGGGTGTTGGTATTATCATCATCTCTCTCTGTTAGGGGGTTGGTATTATTATCATCTCTTTCTCTGTTAGGGTGTTGGTATTATCATCATCTCTCTCTGTTAGGGGGTTGGTATTATCATCATCTCTCTCTTTTAGGGGGTTGGTATTATCATCATCTCTCTCTGTTAGGGGGTTGGTATTATCATCATCATCTCTCTCTGTTAGGGGGTTGGTATTATCATCATCTCTCTCTGTTAGGGGGTTGGTATTATCATCATCTCTCTCTCTGTTAGGGGGTTGGTATTATCATCATCTCTCTCTGTCAGGGGGTTGTATTATCATCAACTCTCTCTGTTAGGGGGTTGATATTATCATCATCTCTCTCTCTCTTTTAGGGGGTTGGTATTATACTCATCTCTCTCTCTGTTAGGGTGTTGGTATTATCATCATCATCTCTCTCTGTTGGGGGGTTGGTATTATCATCATCTCTCTCTGTTAGGGGGTTGGTATTATCATCATCTCTCTCTGTTAGGGGGTTGGTATTATCATCATCTCTCTCTGTTAGGGGGTTGGTATTATCATCATCTCTCTCTGTTAGGGGGTTGGTATTATCATCATCTCTCTCTCTGTTAAGGGGTTGGTATTATCATCATCTCTCTCTCTGTTAGGGGGTTGGTATTATCATCTCTCTCTCTCTGGTACGGGGTTGGTATTATCATCTCTCTCTATTAGGGGGTTGGTATTATCATCATCTCTCTCTCTGTTAGGGGGTTGGTATTATCATCATCTCTCTCTGTTAGGGGGTTGGTATTATCATCATCTCTCTCTCTGTTAGGGGGTTGGTATTATCATCATCTCTCTCTGTTAGGGGGTTGGTATTATCATCATCTCTCTCTCTGTTAGGGGGTTGGTATTATCATCATCTCTCTCTCTGTTAGGGGGTTGGTATTATCATCATCTCTCTCTGTTAGGGGGTTGGTATTATCATCATCTCTCTCTGTTAGGGGGTTGGTATTATCATCATCTCTCTCTGTTAGAGGGTTGGTATTATCATCATCTCTCTCTCTCTTAGGGGGTTGGTATTATCATCTCTCTCTGTTAGGGGGTTGGTATTATCATCATCTCTCTCTGTTAGGGGGTTGGTATTATCATCATCTCTCTCTGTTAGGGGGTTGGTATTATCATCATCTCTCTCTCTGTTAGGGGGTTGGTATTATCATCATCTCTCTCTGTTAGGGGGTTGGTATTATCATCTCTCTCTCTCTGTTAGGGGGTTGGTATTATCATCATCTCTCTCTGTTAGGGGGTTGGTATTATCATCTCTCTCTCTGTTAGGGGGTTGATATTATCATCATCTCTCTCTGTTAAGGGGTTGGTATTATCATCATCTCTCTCTGTTAGGGGGTTGGTATTATCATCATCTCTCTCTCTGTTAGGGGGTTGGTATTATCATCTCTCTCTGTTAGGGGGTTGGAATTATCATCATCTCTCTCTCTGTTAGGGGGTTGGTATTATCATCATCTCTCTCTCTGTTAGGGGGTTGGTATTATCATCATCTCTCTCTGTTAGGGGGTTGGTATTATCATCATCTCTCTCTCTGTTAGGGGGTTGGTATTATCATCATCTCTCTCTCTGTTAGGGGGTTGGTATTATCATCATCTCTCTCTGTTAGGGGGTTGGTATTATCATCATCTCTCTCTGTTAGGGGGTTGGTATTATCATCATCTCTCTCTGTTAGAGGGTTGGTATTATCATCATCTCTCTCTCTCTTAGGGGGTTGGTATTATCATCTCTCTCTGTTAGGGGGTTGGTATTATCATCATCTCTCTCTGTTAGGGGGTTGGTATTATCATCATCTCTCTCTGTTAGGGGGTTGGTATTATCATCATCTCTCTCTCTGTTAGGGGGTTGGTATTATCATCATCTCTCTCTGTTAGGGGGTTGGTATTATCATCTCTCTCTCTCTGTTAGGGGGTTGGTATTATCATCATCTCTCTCTGTTAGGGGGTTGGTATTATCATCTCTCTCTCTGTTAGGGGGTTGATATTATCATCATCTCTCTCTGTTAAGGGGTTGGTATTATCATCATCTCTCTCTGTTAGGGGGTTGGTATTATCATCATCTCTCTCTCTGTTAGGGGGTTGGTATTATCATCTCTCTCTGTTAGGGGGTTGGAATTATCATCATCTCTCTCTCTGTTAGGGGGTTGGTATTATCATCATCTCTCTCTCTGTTAGGGGGTTGGTATTATCATCATCTCTCTCTGATAGGGGGTTGGTATTATCATCATCTCTCTCTGGTAGGGGGTTGGTATTATCATCATCTCTCTCTGTTAGGGGGTTGGTATTATCATCATCTCTCTCTGTTAGGGGGTTGGTATTATCATAATCTCTCTCTGTTAGGGGGTTGGTATTATCATCATCTCTATCTGTTAGGGGGTTGGTATTATCATCATCTCTCTCTGTCAGGGGGTTGTATTATCATCAACTCTCTCTGTTAGGGGGTTGGTATTATCATCATCTCTCTCTGTTAGGGGGTTGGTATTATCATCATCTCTCTCTGTTAGGGGGTTGGTATTATCATCATCTCTCTCTGTTAGGGGGTTGGTATTATCATCATCATCTCTCTCTCTGTTAGGGGGTTGGCATTATCATCATCTCTCTCTCTGTTAGGTGGTTGGTATTATCATCCCTCTCTGTTAGGGGGTTGGTATTATCATCATCTATCTCTCTGTTAGGGTGTTGGTATTATAATCATCATCTCTGTTAGGGGGTTGGCATTATCATCATCTCTCTCTGTTAGGGGGTTGGTATTATCATCTCTCTCTCTGTTAGGGGCTTGGTATTATCATCATCTCTCTCTCTCTGTTAGGGGGTTGGTATTATCATCATCTCTCTCTTTTAGGGTGTTGGTATTATCATCATCTCTCTCTGTTAGGGGGTTGGTATTATTATCATCTCTTTCTCTGTTAGGGTGTTGGTATTATCATCATCTCTCTCTGTTAGGGGGTTGGTATTATCATCATCTCTCTCTTTTAGGGGGTTGGTATTATCATCATCTTTCTCTGTTAGGGGGTTGGTATTATCATCATCATCTCTCTCTGTTAGGGGGTTGGTATTATCATCATCTCTCTCTGTTAGGGGGTTGGTATTATCATCATCTCTCTCTCTGTTAGGGGGTTGGTATTATCATCATCTCTCTCTGTCAGGGGGTTGTATTATCATCAACTCTCTCTGTTAGGGGGTTGATATTATCATCATCTCTCTCTCTCTTTTAGGGGGTTGGTATTATACTCATCTCTCTCTCTGTTAGGGTGTTGGTATTATCATCATCATCTCTCTCTGTTGGGGGGTTGGTATTATCATCATCTCTCTCTGTTAGGGGTTGGTATTATCATCATCTCTCTCTGTTAGGGGGTTGGTATTATCATCATCTCTCTCTGTTAGGGGGTTGGTATTATCATCATCTCTCTCTGTTAGGGGGTTGGTATTATCATCATCTCTCTCTCTGTTAGGGGGTTGGTATTATCATCATCTCTCTCTCTGTTAGGGGGTTGGTATTATCATCTCTCTCTCTCTGGTACGGGGTTGGTATTATCATCTCTCTCTATTAGGGGGTTGGTATTATCATCATCTCTCTCTCTGTTAGGGGGTTGGTATTATCATCATCTCTCTCTGTTAGGGGGTTGGTATTATCATCATCTCTCTCTCTGTTAGGGGGTTGGTATTATCATCATCTCTCTCTGTTAGGGGGTTGGTATTATCATCATCTCTCTCTCTGTTAGGGGGTTGGTATTATCATCATCTCTCTCTCTGTTAGGGGGTTGGTATTATCATCATCTCTCTCTGTTAGGGGGTTGGTATTATCATCATCTCTCTCTGTTAGGGGGTTGGTATTATCATCATCTCTCTCTGTTAGAGGGTTGGTATTATCATCCTCTCTCTCTCTCTTAGGGGGTTGGTATTATCATCTCTCTCTGTTAGGGGGTTGGTATTATCATCATCTCTCTCTGTTAGGGGGTTGGTATTATCATCATCTCTCTCTGTTAGGGGGTTGGTATTATCATCATCTCTCTCTCTGTTAGGGGGTTGGTATTATCATCATCTCTCTCTGTTAGGGGGTTGGTATTATCATCTCTCTCTCTCTGTTAGGGGGTTGGTATTATCATCATCTCTCTCTGTTAGGGGGTTGGTATTATCATCTCTCTCTCTGTTAGGGGGTTGATATTATCATCATCTCTCTCTGTTAAGGGGTTGGTATTATCATCATCTCTCTCTGTTAGGGGGTTGGTATTATCATCATCTCTCTCTCTGTTAGGGGGTTGGTATTATCATCTCTCTCTGTTAGGGGGTTGGAATTATCATAATCTCTCTCTCTGTTAGGGGGTTGGTATTATCATCATCTCTCTCTCTGTTAGGGGGTTGGTATTATCATCATCTCTCTCTGATAGGGGGTTGGTATTATCATCATCTCTCTCTGGTAGGGGGTTGGTATTATAATCATCTCTCTCTGTTAGGGGGTTGGTATTATCATCATCTCTCTCTGTTAGGGGGTTGGTATTATCATAATCTCTCTCTGTTAGGGGGTTGGTATTATCATCATCTCTATCTGTTAGGGGGTTGGTATTATCATCATCTCTCTCTGTCAGGGGGTTGTATTATCATCAACTCTCTCTGTTAGGGGGTTGGTATTATCATCATCTCTCTCTGTTAGGGGGTTGGTATTATCATCATCTCTCTCTGTTAGGGGGTTGGTATTATCATCATCTCTCTCTGTTAGGGGGTTGGTATTATCATCATCATCTCTCTCTCTGTTAGGGGGTTGGCATTATCATCATCTCTCTCTCTGTTAGGTGGTTGGTATTATCATCCCTCTCTGTTAGGGGGTTGGTATTATCATCATCTATCTCTCTGTTAGGGTGTTGGTATTATAATCATCATCTCTGTTAGGGGGTTGGCATTATCATCATCTCTCTCTGTTAGGGTGTTGGTATTATCATCATCTCTCTCTCTCTGTTAGGGGGTTGGTATTATCATCATCTCTCTCTGTTAGGGGGTTGGTATCATCATCATCTCTCTCTGTTAGGGGGTTGGTATTATCATCTCTCTCTCTGTTAGGGGGTTGGTATTATCATCATCTCTCTCTGTTAGGGGGTTGGTATTATCATCATCTCTCTCTCTGTTAGGGGGTTGGTATTATCATCATCTCTCTCTCTGTTAGGGGGTTGGTATTATCATCATCTCTCTCTGTTAGGGGGTTGGTATCATCTCTCTCTCTCTGTTAGGGGGTTGGTATTATCATCATCTCTCTCTCTGTTAGGGGGTTGGTATTATCATCTCTCTCTGGTAGGGGGTTGGTATTATCATCATCTCTCTCTGTTAGGGGGTTGGTATTATCATCATCTCTCTCTGTTAGGGGGTTGGTATTATCATAATCTCTCTCTGTTAGGGGGTTGGTATTATCATCATCTCTATCTGTTAGGGGGTTGGTATTATCATCATCTCTCTCTGTCAGGGGGTTGTATTATCATCAACTCTCTCTGTTAGGGGGTTGGTATTATCATCATCTCTCTCTGTTAGGGGGTTGGTATTATCATCATCTCTCTCTGTTAGGGGGTTGGTATTATCATCATCTCTCTCTGTTAGGGGGTTGGTATTATCATCATCATCTCTCTCTCTGTTAGGGGGTTGGCATTATCATCATCTCTCTCTCTGTTAGGTGGTTGGTATTATCATCCCTCTCTGTTAGGGGGTTGGTATTATCATCATCTATCTCTCTGTTAGGGTGTTGGTATTATAATCATCATCTCTGTTAGGGGGTTGGCATTATCATCATCTCTCTCTGTTAGGGGGTTGGTATTATCATCTCTCTCTCTGTTAGGGGGTTGGTATTATCATCATCTCTCTCTCTCTGTTAGGGGGTTGGTATTATCATCATCTCTCTCTGTTAGGGGGTTGGTATCATCATCATCTCTCTCTGTTAGGGGGTTGGTATTATCATCTCTCTCTCTGTTAGGGGGTTGGTATTATCATCATCTCTCTCTGTTAGGGGGTTGGTATTATCATCATCTCTCTCTCTGTTAGGGGGTTGGTATTATCATCATCTCTCTCTATCTGTTAGGGGGTTGGTATTATCATCATCTCTCTCTGTTAGGGGGTTGGTATCATCTCTCTCTCTCTGTTAGGGGGTTGGTATTATCATCATCTCTCTCTCTGTTAGGGGGTTGGTATTATCATCTCTCTCTGTTAGGGTGTTGGTATTATCATCATCTCTCTCTGTTAGGGGGTTGGCATTATCATCATCTCTCTCTGTTAGGGGGTTGGTATTATCATCATCTCTCTCTCTGTTAGGGGGTTGGTATTATCATCATCTATCTCTGTTAGGGGGTAGGTATTATCATCATCTCTCTCTCTGGTATGGGGTTGGTATTATCATCATCTCTCTCTGTTAGGGGGTTGGTATTATCATCATCTCTCTCTCTGTTAGGGGGTTGGTATTATCATCTCTCTCTGTTAGGGGGTTGGTATTATCATCTCTCTCTGTTAGGGGGTTGGTATTATCATCATCTCTCTCTCTGTTAGGGGGTTGGTATTATCATCTCTCTCTGTTAGGAGGTTGGTATTATCATCATCTCTCTCTCTCTGTTAGGGGGTTGGTATTATCATCATCTCTCTCTGTTAGGGGGTTGGTATTATCATCATCATCTCTCTCTGTTAGGGGGTTGGTATTATCATCATCTCTCTCTGTTAGGGGGTTGGTATTATACTCATTTCTCTCTCTGTTAGGGGGTTGGTATTATCATCATCTTTCTCTGTTAGGGAGTTGGTATTATCATCATCTCTCTCTTTTAGGGTGTTGGTATTATCATCATCTCTCTCTGTTAGGGGGTTGGTATTATTATCATCTCTTTCTCTGTTAGGGTGTTGGTATTATCATCATCTCTCTCTGTTAGGGGGTTGGTATTATCATCATCTCTCTCTTTTAGGGGGTTGGTATTATCATCATCTCTCTCTGTTAGGGGGTTGGTATTATCATCATCATCTCTCTCTGTAAGGGGGTTGGTATTATCATCATCTCTCTCTGTTAGGGGGTTGGTATTATCATCATCTCTCTCTCTGTTAGGGGGTTGGTATTATCATCATCTCTCTCTGTCAGGGGGTTGTATTATCATCAACTCTCTCTGTTAGGGGGTTGATATTATCATCATCTCTCTCTCTCTGTTAGGGGGTTGGTATTATACTCATCTCTCTCTCTGTTAGGGTGTTGGTATTATCATCATCATCTCTCTCTGTTGGGGGGTTGGTATTATCATCATCTCTCTCTGTTAGGGGGTTGGTATTATCATCATCTCTCTCTGTTAGGGGGTTGGTATTATCATCATCTCTCTCTGTTAGGGGGTTGGTATTATCATCATCTCTCTCTGTTAGGGGGTTGGTATCATCATCATCTCTCTCTGTTAGGGGGTTGGTATTATCATCTCTCTCTCTGTTAGGGGGTTGGTATTATCATCATCTCTCTCTGTTAGGGGGTTGGTATTATCATCATCTCTCTCTCTGTTAGGGGGTTGGTATTATCATCATCTCTCTCTCTGTTAGGGGGTTGGTATTATCATCATCTCTCTCTGTTAGGGGGTTGGTATCATCTCTCTCTCTCTGTTAGGGGGTTGGTATTATCATCATCTCTCTCTCTGTTAGGGGGTTGGTATTATCATCTCTCTCTGTTAGGGTGTTGGTATTATCATCATCTCTCTCTGTTAGGGGGTTGGCATTATCATCATCTCTCTCTGTTAGGGGGTTGGTATTATCATCATCTCTCTCTCTGTTAGGGGGTTGGTATTATCATCATCTATCTCTGTTAGGGGGTAGGTATTATCATCATCTCTCTCTCTGGTATGGGGTTGGTATTATCATCATCTCTCTCTGTTAGGGGGTTGGTATTATCATCATCTCTCTCTCTGTTAGGGGGTTGGTATTATCATCTCTCTCTGTTAGGGGGTTGGTATTATCATCTCTCTCTGTTAGGGGGTTGGTATTATCATCATCTCTCTCTCTGTTAGGGGGTTGGTATTATCATCATCTCTCTCTCTCTGTTAGGGGGTTGGTATTATCATCATCTCTCTCTGTTAGGGGGTTGGTATTATCATCATCATCTCTCTCTGTTAGGGGGTTGGTATTATCATCATCTCTCTCTGTTAGGGGGTTGGTATTATACTCATTTCTCTCTCTGTTAGGGGGTTGGTATTATCATCATCTTTCTCTGTTAGGGAGTTGGTATTATCATCATCTCTCTCTTTTAGGGTGTTGGTATTATCATCATCTCTCTCTGTTAGGGGGTTGGTATTATTATCATCTCTTTCTCTGTTAGTGTGTTGGTATTATCATCATCTCTCTCTGTTAGGGGGTTGGTATTATCATCATCTCTCTCTTTTAGGGGGTTGGTATTATCATCATCTCTCTCTGTTAGGGGGTTGGTATTATCATCATCATCTCTCTCTGTAAGGGGGTTGGTATTATCATCATCTCTCTCTGTTAGGGGGTTGGTATTATCATCATCTCTCTCTCTGTTAGGGGGTTGGTATTATCATCATCTCTCTCTGTCAGGGGGTTGTATTATCATCAACTCTCTCTGTTAGGGGGTTGATATTATCATCATCTCTCTCTCTCTGTTAGGGGGTTGGTATTATACTCATCTCTCTCTCTGTTAGGGTGTTGGTATTATCATCATCATCTCTCTCTGTTGGGGGGTTGGTATTATCATCATCTCTCTCTGTTAGGGGGTTGGTATTATCATCATCTCTCTCTGTTAGGGGGTTGGTATTATCATCATCTCTCTCTGTTAGGGGGTTGGTATTATCATCATCTCTCTCTGTTAGGGGGTTGGTATTATCATCATCTCTCTCTCTGTTAGGGGGTTGGTATTATCATCATCTATCTCTCTGTTAGGGGGTTGGTATTATCATCTCTCTCTCTCTGGTACGGGGTTGGTATTATCATCTCTCTCTATTAGGGGGTTGGTATTATCATCATCTCTCTCTCTGTTAGGGGGTTGGTATTATCATCATCTCTCTCTGTTAGGGGGTTGGTATTATCATCATCTCTCTCTCTGTTAGGGGGTTGGTATTATCATCATCTCTCTCTGTTAGGGGGTTGGTATTATCATCATCTCTCTCTCTGTTAGGGGGTTGGTATTATCATCATCTCTCTCTCTGTTAGGGGGTTGGTATTATCATCATCTCTCTCTGTTAGGGGGTTGGTATTATCATCATCTCTCTCTGTTAGGGGGTTGGTATTATCATCATCTCTCTCTGTTAGAGGGTTGGTATTATCATCATCTCTCTCTCTCTTAGGGGGTTGGTATTATCATCTCTCTCTGTTAGGGGGTTGGTATTATCATCATCTCTCTCTGTTAGGGGGTTGGTATTATCATCATCTCTCTCTGTTAGGGGGTTGGTATTATCATCATCTCTCTCTCTGTTAGGGGGTTGGTATTATCATCATCTCTCTCTGTTAGGGGGTTGGTATTATCATCTCTCTCTCTCTGTTAGGGGGTTGGTATTATCATCATCTCTCTCTGTTAGGGGGTTGGTATTATCATCTCTCTCTCTGTTAGGGGGTTGATATTATCATCATCTCTCTCTGTTAAGGGGTTGGTATTATCATCATCTCTCTCTGTTAGGGGGTTGGTATTATCATCATCTCTCTCTCTGTTAGGGGGTTGGTATTATCATCTCTCTCTGTTAGGGGGTTGGAATTATCATCATCTCTCTCTCTGTTAGGGGGTTGGTATTATCATCATCTCTCTCTCTGTTAGGGGGTTGGTATTATCATCATCTCTCTCTGATAGGGGGTTGGTATTATCATCATCTCTCTCTGGTAGGGGGTTGGTATTATCATCATCTCTCTCTGTTAGGGGGTTGGTATTATCATCATCTCTCTCTGTTAGGGGGTTGGTATTATCATCATCTCTCTCTGTTAGGGGGTTGGTATTATCATCATCTCTATCTGTTAGGGCTTGGTATTATCATCAACTCTCTCTGTTAGGGGGTTGGTATTATCATAATCTCTCTCTCTCTTAGGGGGTTGGTATTATCATCTCTCTCTGTTAGGGGGTTGGTATTATCATCATCTCTCTCTGTTAGGGGGTTGGTATTATCATCATCTCTCTCTGTTAGGGGGTTGGTATTATCATCATCTCTCTCTCTGTTAGGGGGTTGGTATTATCATCATCTCTCTCTGTTAGGGGGTTGGTATTATCATCTCTCTCTCTCTCTGTTAGGGGGTTGGTATTATCATCATCTCTCTCTGTCAGGGGGTTGGTATTATCATCTCTCTCTCTGTTAGGGGGTTGATATTATCATCATCTCTCTCTGTTAAGGGGTTGGTATTATCATCATCTCTCTCTCTGTTAGGGGGTTGGTATTATCATCATCTCTCTCTCTGTTAGGGGGTTGGTATTATCATCATCTCTCTCTGTTAGGGGGTTGGTATTATCATCTCTCTCTGTTAGGGGGTTGGAATTATCATCATCTCTCTCTCTGTTAGGGGGTTGGTATTATCATCATCTCTCTCTGTTAGGGGGTTGGTATTATCATCATCTCTCTCTGTTAGGGGGTTGGTATTATCATCATCTCTCTCTGGTAGGGGGTTGGTATTATCATCATCTCTCTCTGTTAGGTGGTTTGTATTATCATCATCTCTCTCTGTTAGGGGGTTGGTATTATCATAATCTCTCTCTGTTAGGGGGTTGGTATTATCATCATCTCTCTCTCTGTTAGGGGGTTGGTATTATCATCATCTCTTTCTCTGTTAGGGGGTTGGTATTATCATCATCTCTCTCTCTGTTAGGGGGTTGGTATTATCATCATCTCTCTCTCTGTTAGGGGGTTGGTATTATCATCATCTCTCTCTGTTAGGGGGTTGGTATTATCATCATCTCTCTCTGTTAGGGGGTTGGTATTATCATCATCTCGCTCTCTGTTAGGGGGTTGGTATTATCATCATCTCTCTCTCTGTTAGGGGGTTGGTATTATCATCATCTCTCTCTGTTAGGGGGTTGGTATTATCATCATCTCTCTCTGTTAGGGGGTTGGTATTATCATCATCTCTCTCTGTTAGAGGGTTGGTATTATCATCATCTCTCTCTCTCTTAGGGGGTTGGTATTATCATCTCTCTCTGTTAGGGGGTTGGTATTATCATCATCTCTCTCTGTTAGGGGGTTGGTATTATCATCATCTCTCTCTGTTAGGGGGTTGGTATTATCATCATCTCTCTCTCTGTTAGGGGGTTGGTATTATCATCATCTCTCTCTGTTAGGGGGTTGGTATTATCATCTCTCTCTCTCTGTTAGGGGGTTGGTATTATCATCATCTCTCTCTGTTAGGGGGTTGGTATTATCATCTCTCTCTCTGTTAGGGGGTTGATATTATCATCATCTCTCTCTGTTAAGGGGTTGGTATTATCATCATCTCTCTCTGTTAGGGGGTTGGTATTATCATCATCTCTCTCTCTGTTAGGGGGTTGGTATTATCATCATCTCTCTCTGTTAGGGGGTTGGTATTATCATCTCTCTCTGTTAGGGGGTTGGAATTATCATCATCTCTCTCTCTGTTAGGGGGTTGGTATTATCATCATCTCTCTCTCTGTTAGGGGGTTGGTATTATCATCATCTCTCTCTGATAGGGGGTTGGTATTATCATCATCTCTCTCTGGTAGGGGGTTGGTATTATCATCATCTCTCTCTGTTAGGGGGTTGGTATTATCATCATCTCTCTCTGTTAGGGGGTTGGTATTATCATAATCTCTCTCTGTTAGGGGGTTGGTATTATCATCATCTCTATCTGTTAGGGGGTTGGTATTATCATCAACTCTCTCTGTTAGGGGGTTGGTATTATCATAATCTCTCTCTCTCTTAGGGGGTTGGTATTATCATCTCTCTCTGTTAGGGGGTTGGTATTATCATCATCTCTCTCTGTTAGGGGGTTGGTATTATCATCATCTCTCTCTGTTAGGGGGTTGGTATTATCATCATCTCTCTCTCTGTTAGGGGGTTGGTATTATCATCATCTCTCTCTGTTAGGGGGTTGGTATTATCATCTCTCTCTCTCTGTTAGGGGGTTGGTATTATCATCATCTCTCTCTGTTAGGGGGTTGGTATTATCATCTCTCTCTCTGTTAGGGGGTTGATATTATCATCATCTCTCTCTGTTAAGGGGTTGGTATTATCATCATCTCTCTCTGTTAGGGGGTTGGTATTATCATCATCTCTCTCTCTGTTAGGGGGTTGGTATTATCATCATCTCTCTCTGTTAGGGGGTTGGTATTATCATCTCTCTCTGTTAGGGGGTTGGAATTATCATCATCTCTCTCTCTGTTAGGGGGTTGGTATTATCATCATCTCTCTCTCTGTTAGGGGGTTGGTATTATCATCATCTCTCTCTGATAGGGGGTTGGTATTATCATCATCTCTCTCTGGTAGGGGGTTGGTATTATCATCATCTCTCTCTGTTAGGGGGTTGGTATTATCATCATCTCTCTCTGTTAGGGGGTTGGTATTATCATAATCTCTCTCTGTTAGGGGGTTGGTATTATCATCATCTCTATCTGTTAGGGGGTTGGTATTATCATCAACTCTCTCTGTTAGGGGGTTGGTATTATCATAATCTCTCTCTGTTAGGGGGTTGGTATTATCATCATCTCTCTCTCTGTTAGGGGGTTGGTATTATAATCATCTCTTTCTCTGTTAGGGGGTTGGTATTATCATCATCTCTCTCTCTGTTAGGGGGTTGGTATTATCATCATCTCTCTCTCTGTTAGGGGGTTGGTATTATCATCATCTCTCTCTCTGTTAGGGGGTTGGTATTATCATCATCTCTCTCTGTTAGGGGGTTGGTATTATCATCTCTCTCTGTTAGGGGGTTGGCATTATCATCATCTCTCTCTCTGTTAGGGGGTTGGTATTATCATCATCTCTCTCTGTTAGGGGGTTGGTATTATCATCATCTCTCTCTGTTAGGGGGTTGGTATTATCATCATCTCTCTCTGGTAGGGGGTTGGTATTATCATCATCTCTCTCTGTTAGGTGGTTGGTATTATCATCATCTCTCTCTGTTAGGGGGTTGGTATTATCATAATCTCTCTCTGTTAGGGGGTTGGTATTATCATCATCTCTCTCTCTGTTAGGGGGTTGGTATTATCATCATCTCTTTCTCTGTTAGGGGGTTGGTATTATCATCATCTCTCTCTCTGTTAGGGGGTTGGTATTATCATCATCTCTCTCTCTGTTAGGGGGTTGGTATTATCATCATCTCTCTCTCTGTTAGGGGGTTGGTATTATCATCATCTCTCTCTATTAGGGGGTTGGTATTATCATCATCTCTCTCTGTTAGGGGGTTGGTATTATCATCATCTCTCTCTGTTAGGGGGTTGGTGTTATCATCATCTCTCTCTGTTAGGGGGTTGGTATTATCATCATCATCACTCTCTCTCTGTTAGGGGGTTGGTATTATCATCATCATCTCTCTCTCTCTGTTAGGGGATTGGTATTATCATCTCTCTCTCTGTTACGGGGTTGGTATTATCATCATCTCTCTCTGTTAGGGGGTTGGTATTATCATCATCTCTCTCTCTGTTAGGGGGTTGGTATTATCATCATCTCTCTCTCTGTTAGGGGGTTGGTATTATCATCATCTCTCTCTGTTAGGGGGTTGGTATTATCATCATCATCTCTCTCTGTTAGGGGGTTGGTATTATCAACATCTCTCTCTGTTTGGGGGTTGGTATTATCATCATCTCTCTCTGTTAGGGGGTTGGTATTATCATCATCTCTCTCTCTGTTAGGGGGTTGGTATTATCATCATCTCTCTCTGTTAGGGGGTTGGTATTATCATCATCTCTCTCTCTGTTAGGGGGTTGGTATTATCATCATCTCTCTCTGTTAGGGGGTTGGTATCATCATCATCTCTCTGTTAGGGGGTTGGTATTATCAACATCTCTCTCTGTTAGGGGGTTGGTATTATCATCATCTCTCTCTGTTAGGGGGTTGGTAATATCATCATCTCTCTCTGTTAGGGGGTTGGTATTATCATCATCTCTCTCTCTGTTAGGGGGTTGGTATTATCATCATCTCTCTCTGTTAGGGGGTTGGTATTATCATCATCTCTCTCTGTTAGGGGGTTGGTATTATCATCATCTCTCTCTGTTAGGGGGTTGGTATTATCATCATCTCTCTCTGTTAGGGGGTTGGTATTATCATCATCTCTCTCTCTGTTAGGGGGTTGGTATTATCATCTCTCTCTCTGATAGGGGGTTGGTATTATCATCATCTCTCTCTGTTAGGGGGTTGGTATTATCATCTCTCTCTGTTAGGGGGTTGGTATTATCATCTCTCTCTCTGATAGGGGGTTGGTATTATCATCATCTCTCTCTGTTAGGGGGTTGGTATTATCATCTCTCTCTGTTAGGGGGTTGGTATTATCATCTCTCTCTGTTAGGGGGTTGGTATTATCATCATCTCTCTCTGTTAGGGGGTTGGTATTATCATCATCTCTCTCTCTGTTTGGGGGTTGGTATTATCATCATCTCTCTCTGTTAGGGGGTTGGTATAATCATCATCTCTCTCTGTTAGGGGGTTGGTATTATCATCTCTCTCTGTTAGGGGGTTGGTATTATCATCATCTCTCTCTCTGTTAGGGGGTTGGTATTATCATCATCTCTCTCTATTAGGGGGTTGGAATTATCATCATCTCTCTCTGTTAGGGGGTTGGTATTATCATCTCTCTCTGTTAGGGGGTTGGAATTATCATCATCTCTCTCTCTGTTAGGGGGTTGGTATTATCATCATCTCTCTCTCTGTTAGGGGGTTGGTATTATCATCATCTCTCTCTGATAGGGGGTTGGTATTATCATCATCTCTCTCTGGTAGGGGGTTGGTATTATCATCATCTCTCTCTGTTAGGGGGTTGGTATTATCATCATCTCTCTCTGTTAGGGGGTTGGTATTATCATAATCTCTCTCTGTTAGGGGGTTGGTATTATCATCATCTCTATCTGTTAGGGGGTTGGTATTATCATCAACTCTCTCTGTTAGGGGGTTGGTATTATCATAATCTCTCTCTGTTAGGGGGTTGGTATTATCATCATCTCTCTCTCTGTTAGGGGGTTGGTATTATAATCATCTCTTTCTCTGTTAGGGGGTTGGTATTATCATCATCTCTCTCTCTGTTAGGGGGTTGGTATTATCATCATCTCTCTCTCTGTTAGGGGGTTGGTATTATCATCATCTCTCTCTCTGTTAGGGGGTTGGTATTATCATCATCTCTCTCTGTTAGGGGGTTGGTATTATCATCTCTCTCTGTTAGGGGGTTGGCATTATCATCATCTCTCTCTCTGTTAGGGGGTTGGTATTATCATCATCTCTCTCTGTTAGGGGGTTGGTATTATCATCATCTCTCTCTGTTAGGGGGTTGGTATTATCATCATCTCTCTCTGGTAGGGGGTTGGTATTATCATCATCTCTCTCTGTTAGGTGGTTGGTATTATCATCATCTCTCTCTGTTAGGGGGTTGGTATTATCATAATCTCTCTCTGTTAGGGGGTTGGTATTATCATCATCTCTCTCTCTGTTAGGGGGTTGGTATTATCATCATCTCTTTCTCTGTTAGGGGGTTGGTATTATCATCATCTCTCTCTCTGTTAGGGGGTTGGTATTATCATCATCTCTCTCTCTGTTAGAGGGTTGGTATTATCATCATCTCTCTCTCTGTTAGGGGGTTGGTATTATCATCATCTCTCTCTATTAGGGGGTTGGTATTATCATCATCTCTCTCTGTTAGGGGGTTGGTATTATCATCATCTCTCTCTGTTAGGGGGTTGGTGTTATCATCATCTCTCTCTGTTAGGGGGTTGGTATTATCATCATCATCACTCTCTCTCTGTTAGGGGGTTGGTATTATCATCATCATCTCTCTCTCTCTGTTAGGGGATTGGTATTATCATCTCTCTCTCTGTTACGGGGTTGGTATTATCATCATCTCTCTCTGTTAGGGGGTTGGTATTATCATCATCTCTCTCTCTGTTAGGGGGTTGGTATTATCATCATCTCTCTCTCTGTTAGGGGGTTGGTATTATCATCATCTCTCTCTGTTAGGGGGTTGGTATTATCATCATCATCTCTCTCTGTTAGGGGGTTGGTATTATCAACATCTCTCTCTGTTTGGGGGTTGGTATTATCATCATCTCTCTCTGTTAGGGGGTTGGTATTATCATCATCTCTCTCTCTGTTAGGGGGTTGGTATTATCATCATCTCTCTCTGTTAGGGGGTTGGTATTATCATCATCTCTCTCTCTGTTAGGGGGTTGGTATTATCATCATCTCTCTCTGTTAGGGGGTTGGTATCATCATCATCTCTCTGTTAGGGGGTTGGTATTATCAACATCTCTCTCTGTTAGGGGGTTGGTATTATCATCATCTCTCTCTGTTAGGGGGTTGGTAATATCATCATCTCTCTCTGTTAGGGGGTTGGTATTATCATCATCTCTCTCTCTGTTAGGGGGTTGGTATTATCATCATCTCTCTCTGTTAGGGGGTTGGTATTATCATCATCTCTCTCTGTTAGGGGGTTGGTATTATCATCATCTCTCTCTGTTAGGGGGTTGGTATTATCATCATCTCTCTCTGTTAGGGGGTTGGTATTATCATCATCTCTCTCTCTGTTAGGGGGTTGGTATTATCATCTCTCTCTCTGATAGGGGGTTGGTATTATCATCATCTCTCTCTGTTAGGGGGTTGGTATTATCATCTCTCTCTGTTAGGGGGTTGGTATTATCATCTCTCTCTCTGATAGGGGGTTGGTATTATCATCATCTCTCTCTGTTAGGGGGTTGGTATTATCATCTCTCTCTGTTAGGGGGTTGGTATTATCATCTCTCTCTGTTAGGGGGTTGGTATTATCATCATCTCTCTCTGTTAGGGGGTTGGTATTATCATCATCTCTCTCTCTGTTTGGGGGTTGGTATTATCATCATCTCTCTCTGTTAGGGGGTTGGTATAATCATCATCTCTCTCTGTTAGGGGGTTGGTATTATCATCTCTCTCTGTTAGGGGGTTGGTATTATCATCATCTCTCTCTCTGTTAGGGGGTTGGTATTATCATCATCTCTCTCTATTAGGGGGTTGGAATTATCATCATCTCTCTCTGTTAGGGGGTTGATATTATCATCTCTCTCTGTTAGGGGGTTGGTATTATCATCATCTCTCTCTCTGTTAGGGGGTTGGTATTATCATCATCATCTCTCTCTCTCTGTTAGGGGGTTGGTATTATCATCATCTCTCTCTCTGTTAGGGGGTTGGTATTATCATCATCTCTCTCTGTTAGGGGGTTGGTATTATCAACATCTCTCTCTGTTAGGGGGTTGGTATTATCATCATCTCTCTCTGTTAGGGGGTTGGTAATATCATCATCTCTCTCTGTTAGGGGGTTGGTATTATCATCATCTCTCTCTCTGTTAGGGGGTTGGTATTATCATCATCTCTCTCTGTTAGGGGGTTGGTATTATCATCATCTCTCTCTCTTTTAGGGGGTTGGTATTATCATCATCTCTCTCTGTTAGGGGGTTGGTATTATCATCATCTCTCTCTGTTAGGGGGTTGGTATTATCATCATCTCTCTCTGTTAGGGGGTTGGTATTATCATCATCTCTCTCTGTTAGGGGGTTGGTATTATCATCATCTCTCTCTCTGTTAGGGGGTTGGTATTATCATCTCTCTCTCTGATAGGGGGTTGGTATTATCATCATCTCTCTCTGTTAGGGGGTTGGTATTATCATCTCTCTCTGTTAGGGGGTTGGTATTATCATCTCTCTCTCTGATAGGGGGTTGGTATTATCATCATCTCTCTCTGTTAGGGGGTTGGTATTATCATCTCTCTCTGTTAGGGGGTTGGTATTATCATCTCTCTCTGTTAGGGGGTTGGTATTATCATCATCTCTCTCTGTTAGGGGGTTGGTATTATCATCATCTCACTCTCTGTTTGGGGGTTGGTATTATCATCATCTCTCTCTGTTAGGGGGTTGGTATAATCATCATCTCTCTCTGTTAGGGGGTTGGTATTATCATCTCTCTCTGTTAGGGGGTTGGTATTATCATCATCTCTCTCTCTGTTAGGGGGTTGGTATTATCATCATCTCTCTCTATTAGGGGGTTGGAATTATCATCATCTCTCTCTGTTAGGGGGTTGATATTATCATCTCTCTCTGTTAGGGGGTTGGTATTATCATCATCTCTCTCTCTGTTAGGGGGTTGGTATTATCATCATCATCTCTCTCTCTCTGTTAGGGGGTTGGTATTATCATCATCTCTCTCTCTGTTAGGGGGTTGGTATTATCATCATCTCTCTCTGTTAGGGGGTTGGTATTATCATCATCTCTCTCTGTTAGGGGGTTGGTATTATCATCATCATCACTCTCTCTCTGTTAGGGGGTTGGTATTATCATCATCATCTCTCTATCTCTGTTAGGGGGTTGGTATTATCATCTCTCTCTCTGTTACGGGGTTGGTATTATCATCATCTCTCTCTGTTAGGGGGTTGGTATTATCATCATCTCTCTCTCTGTTAGGGGGTTGGTATTATCATCATCTCTCTCTGTTAGGGGGTTGGTATTATCATCATCTCTCTCTCTGTTAGGGGGTTGGTATTATCATCATCTCTCTCTGTTAGGGGGTTGGTATTATCATCATCTCTCTCTGTTAGGGGGTTGGTATTATCATCATCTCTCTCTGTTAGGGGGTTGGTATTATCATCATCTCTCTCTCTGTTAGGGGGTTGGTATTATCATCTCTCTCTCTGATAGGGGGTTGGTATTATCATCATCTCTCTCTGTTAGGGGGTTGGTATTATCATCTCTCTCTGTTAGGGGGTTGGTATTATCATCTCTCTCTCTGATAGGGGGTTGGTATTATCATCATCTCTCTCTGTTAGGGGGTTGGTATTATCATCTCTCTCTGTTAGGGGGTTGGTATTATCATCTCTCTCTGTTAGGGGGTTGGTATTATCATCATCTCTCTCTGTTAGGGGGTTGGTATTATCATCATCTCTCTCTCTGTTTGGGGGTTGGTATTATCATCATCTCTCTCTGTTAGGGGGTTGGTATAATCATCATCTCTCTCTGTTAGGGGGTTGGTATTATCATCTCTCTCTGTTAGGGGGTTGGTATTATCATCATCTCTCTCTCTGTTAGGGGGTTCTTATTATCATCATCTCTCTCTATTAGGGGGTTGGAATTATCATCATCTCTCTCTGTTAGGGGGTTGATATTATCATCTCTCTCTGTTAGGGGGTTGGTATTATCATCATCTCTCTCTCTGTTAGGGGGTTGGTATTATCATCATCATCTCTCTCTCTCTGTTAGGGGGTTGGTATTATCATCATCTCTCTCTCTGTTAGGGGGTTGGTATTATCATCATCTCTCTCTGTTAGGGGGTTGGTATTATCATCATCTCTCTCTGTTAGGGGGTTGGTATTATCATCATCATCACTCTCTCTCTTTTAGGGGGTTGGTATTATCATCATCATCTCTCTCTCTCTGTTAGGGGGTTGGTATTATCATCTCTCTCTCTGTTACGGGGTTGGTATTATCATCATCTCTCTCTGTTAGGGGGTTGGTATTATCATCATCTCTCTCTCTGTTAGGGGGTTGGTATTATCATCATCTCTCTCTCTGTTAGGGGGTTGGTATTATCATCATCTCTCTCTGTTAGGGGGTTGGTATTATCATCATCTCTCTCTCTGTTAGGGGGTTGGTATTATCATCATCTCTCTCTGTTAGGGGGTTGGTATCATCATCATCTCTCTGTTAGGGGGTTGGTATTATCAACATCTCTCTCTGTTAGGGGGTTGGTATTATCATCATCTCTCTCTGTTAGGGGGTTGGTAATATCATCATCTCTCTCTGTTAGGGGGTTGGTATTATCATCATCTCTCTCTCTGTTAGGGGGTTGGTATTATCATCATCTCTCTCTGTTAGGGGGTTGGTATTATCATCATCTCTCTCTCTTTTAGGGGGTTGGTATTATCATCATCTCTCTCTGTTAGGGGGTTGGTATTATCATCATCTCTCTCTGTTAGGGGGTTGGTATTATCATCATCTCTCTCTCTGTTAGGGGGTTGGTATTATCATCATCTCTCTCTGTTAGGGGGTTGGTATTATCATCATCTCTCTCTGTTAGGGGGTTGGTATTATCATCATCTCTCTCTGTTAGGGGGTTGGTATTATCATCATCTCTCTCTCTGTTAGGGGGTTGGTATTATCATCTCTCTCTCTGATAGGGGGTTGGTATTATCATCATCTCTCTCTGTTAGGGGGTTGGTATTATCATCTCTCTCTGTTAGGGGGTTGGTATTATCATCTCTCTCTCTGATAGGGGGTTGGTATTATCATCATCTCTCTCTGTTTGGGGGTTGGTATTATCATCATCTCTCTCTGTTAGGGGGTTGGTATAATCATCATCTCTCTCTGTTAGGGGGTTGGTATTATCATCTCTCTCTCTGTTAGGGGGTTGGTATTATCATCATCATCTCTCTCTCTGTTAGGGGGTTGGTATTATCATCATCTCTCTCTGTTAGGGGGTTGGTATTATCATCTCTCTCTCTGTTAGGGGGTTGGTATAATCATCATCACTCTCTGTTAGGGGGTTGGTATTATCATCTCTCTCTCTCTGTTAGGGGGTTGGCATTATCATCATCTCTCTCTGTTAGGGGGTTGGTATTATCATCATCTCTCTCTCTGTTAGGGGGTTGGTATTATCATCATCTCTCTCTATTAGGGGGTTGGAATTATCATCATCTCTCTCTGTTAGGGGGTTGATATTATCATCTCTCTCTGTTAGGGGGTTGGTATTATAATCATCTCTCTCTCTGTTAGGGGGTTGGTATTATCATCATCATCTCTCTCTCTCTGTTAGGGGGTTGGTATTATCATCATCTCTCTCTCTGTTAGGGGGTTGGTATTATCATCATCTCTCTCTGTTAGGGGGTTGGTATTATCATCATCTCTCTCTGTTAGGGGGTTGGTGTTATCATCATCTCTCTCTGTTAGGGGGTTGGTATTATCATCATCATCACTCTCTCTCTGTTAGGGGGTTGGTATTATCATCATCATCTCTCTCTCTCTGTTAGGGGGTTGGTATTATCATCTCTCTCTCTGTTACGGGGTTGGTATTATCATCATCTCTCTCTGTTAGGGGGTTGGTATTATCATCATCTCTCTCTCTGTTAGGGGGTTGGTATTATCATCTCTCTCTCTGATAGGGGGTTGGTATTATCATCATCTCTCTCTGTTAGGGGGTTGGTATTATCATCTCTCTCTGTTAGGGGGTTGGTATTATCATCTCTCTCTCTGATAGGGGGTTGGTATTATCATCATCTCTCTCTGTTTGGGGGTTGGTATTATCATCATCTCTCTCTGTTAGGGGGTTGGTATAATCATCATCTCTCTCTGTTAGGGGGTTGGTATTATCATCTCTCTCTCTGTTAGGGGGTTGGTATTATCATCATCATCTCTCTCTCTGTTAGGGGGTTGGTATTATCATCATCTCTCTCTGTTAGGGGGTTGGTATTATCATCTCTCTCTCTGTTAGGGGGTTGGTATAATCATCATCACTCTCTGTTAGGGGGTTGGTATTATCATCTCTCTCTCTCTGTTAGGGGGTTGGCATTATCATCATCTCTCTCTGTTAGGGGGTTGGTATTATCATCATCTCTCTCTCTGTTAGGGGGTTGGTATTATCATCATCTCTCTCTCTGTTAGGGGGTTGGTATTATCATCATCTCTCTCTCTGTTAGGGGGTTGGTATTATCATCATCTCTCTCTCTATTAGGGGGTTGGAATTATCATCATCTCTCTCTGTTAGGGGGTTGATATTATCATCTCTCTCTGTTAGGGGGTTGGTATTATAATCATCTCTCTCTCTGTTAGGGGGTTGGTATTATCATCATCATCTCTCTCTCTCTGTTAGGGGGTTGGTATTATCATCATCTCTCTCTCTGTTAGGGGGTTGGTATTATCATCATCTCTCTCTGTTAGGGGGTTGGTATTATCATCATCTCTCTCTGTTAGGGGGTTGGTGTTATCATCATCTCTCTCTGTTAGGGGGTTGGTATTATCATCATCATCACTCTCTCTCTGTTAGGGGGTTGGTATTATCATCATCATCTCTCTCTCTCTGTTAGGGGGTTGGTATTATCATCTCTCTCTCTGTTACGGGGTTGGTATTATCATCATCTCTCTCTGTTAGGGGGTTGGTATTATCATCATCTCTCTCTCTGTTAGGGGGTTGGTATTATCATCATTTCTCTCTCTGTTAGGGGGTTGGTATTATCATCATCTCTCTCTGTTAGGGGGTTGGTATTATCATCATCATCTCTCTCTGTTAGGGGGTTGGTATTATCAACAACTCTCTCTGTTTGGGGGTTGGTATTATCATCATCTCTCTCTGTTAGGGGGTTGGTATTATCATCATCTCTCTCTCTGTTAGGGGGTTGGTATTATCATCATCTCTCTCTGTTAGGGGGTTGGTATTATCATCATCTCTCTCTCTGTTAGGGGGTTGGTATTATCATCATCTCTCTCTGTTAGGGGGTTGGTATCATCATCATCTCTCTGTTAGGGGGTTGGTATTATCAACATCTCTCTCTGTTAGGGGGTTGGTATTATCATCATCTCTCTCTGTTAGGGGGTTGGTAATATCATCATCTCTCTCTGTTAGGGGGTTGGTATTATCATCATCTCTCTCTCTGTTAGGGGGATGGTATTATCATCATCTCTCTCTGTTAGGGGGTTGGTATTATCATCATCTCTCTCTCTGTTAGGGGGTTGGTATTATCATCATCTCTCTCTCTGTTAGGGGGTTGGTATTATCATCATCTCTCTCTGTTAGGGGGTTGGTATTATCATCATCTCTCTCTCTTTTAGGGGGTTGGTATTATCATCATCTCTCTCTGTTAGGGGGTTGGTATTATCATCATCTCTCTCTGTTAGGGGGTTGGTATTATCATCATCTCTCTCTCTGTTAGGGGGTTGGTATTATCATCATCTCTCTCTGTTAGCGGGTTGGTATTATCATCATCTCTCTCTGTTAGGGGGTTGGTATTATCATCATCTCTCTCTGTTAGGGGGTTGGTATTATCATCATCTCTCTCTCTGTTAGGGGGTTGGTATTATCATCTCTCTCTCTGATAGGGGGTTGGTATTATCATCATCTCTCTCTGTTAGGGGGTTGGTATTATCATCTCTCTCTGTTAGGGGGTTGGTATTATCATCTCTCTCTCTGATAGGGGGTTGGTATTATCATCATCTCTCTCTGTTTGGGGGTTGGTATTATCATCATCTCTCTCTGTTAGGGGGTTGGTATAATCATCATCTCTCTCTGTTAGTGGGTTGGTATTATCATCTCTCTCTCTGTTAGGGGGTTGGTATTATCATCATCATCTCTCTCTCTGTTAGGGGGTTGGTATTATCATCATCTCTCTCTGTTAGGGGGTTGGTATTATCATCTCTCTCTCTGTTAGGGGGTTGGTATAATCATCATCTCTCTCTGTTAGGGGGTTGGTATTATCATCTCTCTCTCTCTGTTAGGGGGTTGGCATTATCATCATCTCTCTCTGTTAGGGGGTTGGTATTATCATCATCTCTCTCTCTGTTAGGGGGTTGGTATTATCATCATCTCTCTCTAGTTAGGGGGTTGGAATTATCATCATCTCTCTCTGTTAGGGGGTTGATATTATCATCTCTCTCTGTTAGGGGGTTGGTATTATCATCATCTCTCTCTCTGTTAGGGGGTTGTTATTATCATCATCATCTCTCTCTCTCTGTTAGGGGGTTGGTATTATCATCATCTCTCTCTCTGTTAGGGGGTTGGTATTATCATCATCTCTCTCTGTTAGGGGGTTGGTATTATCATCATCTCTCTCTGTTAGGGGGTTGGTGTTATCATCATCTCTCTCTGTTAGGGGGTTGGTATTATCATCATCATCACTCTCTCTCTGTTAGGGGGTTGGTATTATCATCATCATCTCTCTCTCTCTGTTAGGGGGTTGGTATTATCATCTCTCTCTCTGTTACAGGGTTGGTATTATCATCATCTCTCTCTGTTAGGGGGTTGGTATTATCATCATCTCTCTCTCTGTTAGGGGGTTGGTATTATCATCATTTCTCTCTCTGTTAGGGGGTTGGTATTATCATCATCTCTCTCTGTTAGGGGGTTGGTATTATCATCATCATCTCTCTCTGTTAGGGGGTTGGTATTATCAACAACTCTCTCTGTTTGGGGGTTGGTATTATCATCATCTCTCTCTGTTAGGGGGTTGGTATTATCATCATCTCTCTCTCTGTTAGGGGGTTGGTGTTATCATCATCTCTCTCTGTTAGGGGGTTGGTATTATCATCATCATCACTCTCTCTCTGTTAGGGGGTTGGTATTATCATCATCATCTCTCTCTCTCTGTTAGGGGGTTGGTATTATCATCTCTCTCTCTGTTACGGGGTTGGTATTATCATCATCTCTCTCTGTTAGGGGGTTGGTATTATCATCATCTCTCTCTCTGTTAGGGGGTTGGTATTATCATCATCTCTCTCTCTCTGTTAGGGGGTTGGTATTATCATCATCTCTCTCTCTGTTAGGGGGTTGGTATTATCATCATCTCTCTCTGTTAGGGGGTTGGTATTATCATCATCTCTCTCTGTTAGGGGGTTGGTGTTATCATCATCTCTCTCTGTTAGGGGGTTGGTATTATCATCATCATCACTCTCTCTCTGTTAGGGGGTTGGTATTATCATCATCATCTCTCTCTCTCTGTTAGGGGGTTGGTATTATCATCTCTCTCTCTGTTACAGGGTTGGTATTATCATCATCTCTCTCTGTTAGGGGGTTGATATTATCATCATCTCTCTCTCTGTTAGGGGGTTGGTATTATCATCATCGCTCTCTCTGTTAGGGGGTTGGTATTATCATCATCTCTCTCTGTTAGGGGGTTGGTATTATCATCATCATCTCTCTCTGTTAGGGGGTTGGTATTATCAACAACTCTCTCTGTTTGGGGGTTGGTATTATCATCATCTCTCTCTGTTAGGGGGTTGGTATTATCATCATCTCTCTCTCTGTTAGGGGGTTGGTGTTATCATCATCTCTCTCTGTTAGGGGGTTGGTATTATCATCATCATCACTCTCTCTCTGTTAGGGGGTTGGTATTATCATCATCATCTCTCTCTCTCTGTTAGGGGGTTGGTATTATCATCTCTCTCTCTGTTACGGGGTTGGTATTATCATCATCTCTCTCTGTTAGGGGGTTGGTATTATCATCATCTCTCTCTCTGTTAGGGGGTTGGTATTATCATCATCTCTCTCTCTGTTAGGGGGTTGGTATTATCATCATCTCTCTCTGTTAGGGGGTTGGTATTATCATCATCATCTCTCTCTGTTAGGGGGTTGGTATTATCAACAACTCTCTCTGTTTGGGGGTTGGTATTATCATCATCTCTCTCTGTTAGGGGGTTGGTATTATCATCATCTCTCTCTCTGTTAGGGGGTTGGTATTATCATCATCTCTCTCTGTTAGGGGGTTGGTATTATCATCATCTCTCTCTCTGTTAGGGGGTTGGTATTATCATCATCTCTCTCTGTTAGGGGGTTGGTATCATCATCATCTCTCTGTTAGGGGGTTGGTATTATCAACATCTCTCTCTGTTAGGGGGTTGGTATTATCATCATCTCTCTCTGTTAGGGGGTTGGTAATATCATCATCTCTCTCTGTTAGGGGGTTGGTATTATCATCATCTCTCTCTCTGTTAGGGGGTTGGTATTATCATCATCTCTCTCTGTTAGGGGGTTGGTATTATCATCATCTCTCTCTCTTTTAGGGGGTTGGTATTATCATCATCTCTCTCTGTTAGGGGGTTGATATTATCATCATCTCTCTCTGTTAGGGGGTTGGTATTATCATCATCTCTCTCTCTGTTAGGGGGTTGGTATTATCATCATCTCTCTCTGTTAGGGGGTTGGTATTATCATAATCTCTCTCTGTTAGGGGGTTGGTATTATCATCATCTCTCTCTGTTAGGGGGTTGGTATTATCATCATTTCTCTCTCTGTTAGGGGGTTGGTATTATCATCTCTCTCTCTGATAGGGGGTTGGTATTATCATCATCTCTCTCTGTTAGGGGGTTGGTATTATCATCTCTCTCTGTTAGGGGGTTGGTATTATCATCTCTCTCTCTGATAGGGGGTTGGTATTATCATCATCTCTCTCTGTTAGGGGGTTGGTATTATCATCTCTCTCTGTTAGGGGGTTGGTATTATCATCTCTCTCTGTTAGGGGGTTGGTATTATCATCATCTCTCTCTGTTAGGGGGTTGGTATTATCATCATCTCTCTCTCTGTTTGGGGGTTGGTATTATCATCATCTCTCTCTGTTAGGGGGTTGGTATAATCATCATCTCTCTCTGTTAGGGGGTTGGTATTATCATCTCTCTCTCTCTGTTAGGGGGTTGGTATTATCATCATCATCTCTCTCTCTGTTAGGGGGTTGGTATTATCATCATCTCTCTCTGTTAGGGGGTTGGTATTATCATCTCTCTCTCTGTTAGGGGGTTGGTATAATCATCATCTCTCTCTGTTAGGGGGTTGGTATTATCATCTCTCTCTCTCTGTTAGGGGGTTGGTATTATCATCTCTCTCTGTTAGGGGGTTGGAATTATCATCATCTCTCTCTCTGTTAGGGGGTTGGTATTATCATCATCTCTCTCTCTGTTAGGGGGTTGGTATTATCATCATCTCTCTCTGTTAGGGGGTTGGTATTATCATCATCTCTCTCTGGTAGGGGGTTGGTATTATCATCATCTCTCTCTGTTAGGGGGTTGGTATTATCATCATCTCTCTATGTTAGGGGTTGGTATTATCATAATCTCTCTCTGTTAGGGGGTTGGTATTATCATCATCATCACTCTCTCTCTGTTAGGGGGTTGGTATTATCATCATCATCTCTCTCTCTCTGTTAGGGGGTTGGTATTATCATCTCTCTCTCTGTTACGGGGTTGGTATTATCATCATCTCTCTCTGTTAGGGGGTTGGTATTATCATCATCTCTCTCTGTTAGGGGGTTGGTGTTATCATCATCTCTCTCTGTTAGGGGGTTGGTATTATCATCATCATCACTCTCTCTCTGTTAGGGGGTTGGTATTATCATCATCATCTCTCTCTCTCTGTTAGGGGGTTGGTATTATCATCTCTCTCTCTGTTACGGGGTTGGTATTATCATCATCTCTCTCTGTTAGGGGGTTGGTATTATCATCATCTCTCTCTCTGTTAGGGGGTTGGTATTATCATCATCTCTCTCTCTGTTAGGGGGTTGGTATTATCATCATCTCTCTCTGTTAGGGGGTTGGTATTATCATCATCATCTCTCTCTGTTAGGGGGTTGGTATTATCAACAACTCTCTCTGTTTGGGGGTTGGTATTATCATCATCTCTCTCTGTTAGGGGGTTGGTATTATCATCATCTCTCTCTCTGTTAGGGGGTTGGTATTATCATCATCTCTCTCTGTTAGGGGGTTGGTATCATCATCATCTCTCTCTCTGTTAGGGGGTTGGTATTATCATCATCTCTCTCTGTTAGGGGGTTGGTATCATCATCATCTCTCTGTTAGGGGGTTGGTATTATCAACATCTCTCTCTGTTAGGGGGTTGGTATTATCATCATCTCTCTCTGTTAGGGGGTTGGTAATATCATCATCTCTCTCTGTTAGGGGGTTGGTATTATCATCATCTCTCTCTCTGTTAGGGGGTTGGTATTATCATCATCTCTCTCTGTTAGGGGGTTGGTATTATCATCATCTCTCTCTCTTTTAGGGGGTTGGTATTATCATCATCTCTCTCTGTTAGGGGGTTGATATTATCATCATCTCTCTCTGTTAGGGGGTTGGTATTATCATCATCTCTCTCTCTGTTAGGGGGTTGGTATTATCATCATCTCTCTCTGTTAGGGGGTTGGTATTATCATAATCTCTCTCTGTTAGGGGGTTGGTATTATCATCATCTCTCTCTGTTAGGGGGTTGGTATTATCATCATTTCTCTCTCTGTTAGGGGGTTGGTATTATCATCTCTCTCTCTGATAGGGGGTTGGTATTATCATCATCTCTCTCTGTTAGGGGGTTGGTATTATCATCTCTCTCTGTTAGGGGGTTGGTATTATCATCTCTCTCTCTGATAGGGGGTTGGTATTATCATCATCTCTCTCTGTTAGGGGGTTGGTATTATCATCTCTCTCTGTTAGGGGGTTGGTATTATCATCATCTCTCTCTGTTAGGGGGTTGGTATTATCATCATCTCTCTCTCTGTTTGGGGGTTGGTATTATCATCATCTCTCTCTGTTAGGGGGTTGGTATAATCATCATCTCTCTCTGTTAGGGGGTTGGTATTATCATCTCTCTCTCTGTTAGGGGGTTGGTATTATCATCATCATCTCTCTCTCTGTTAGGGGGTTGGTATTATCATCATCTCTCTCTGTTAGGGGGTTGGTATTATCATCTCTCTCTCTGTTAGGGGGTTGGTATAATCATCATCTCTCTCTGTTAGGGGGTTGGTATTATCATCTCTCTCTCTCTGTTAGGGGGTTGGTATTATCATCTCTCTCTGTTAGGGGGTTGGAATTATCATCATCTCTCTCTCTGTTAGGGGGTTGGTATTATCATCATCTCTCTCTCTGTTAGGGGGTTGGTATTATCATCATCTCTCTCTGTTAGGGGGTTGGTATTATCATCATCTCTCTCTGGTAGGGGGTTGGTATTATCATCATCTCTCTCTGTTAGGGGGTTGGTATTATCATCATCTCTCTCTGTTAGGGGGTTGGTATTATCATAATCTCTCTCTGTTAGGGGGTTGGTATTATCATCATCTCTATCTGTTAGGGGGTTGGTATTATCATCAACTCTCTCTGTTAGGGGGTTGGTATTATCATAATCTCTCTCTGTTAGGGGGTTGGTATTATCATCATCTCTCTCTCTGTTAGGGGGTTGGTATTATCATCATCTCTCTCTGTTAGGGGGTTGGTATTATCATCTCTCTCTGTTAGGGGGTTGGAATTATCATCATCTCTCTCTCTGTTAGGGGGTTGGTATTATCATCATCTCTCTCTCTGTTAGGGGGTTGGTATTATCATCATCTCTCTCTGTTAGGGGGTTGGTATTATCATCATCTCTCTCTGGTAGGGGGTTGGTATTATCATCATCTCTCTGTTAGGGGGTTGGTATTATCATCATCTCTCTCTGTTAGGGGGTTGGTATTATCATTATCTCTCTCTGTTAGGGGGTTGGTATTATCATCATCTCTATCTGTTATGGGGTTGGTATTATCATCAACTCTCTCTGTTAGGGGGTTGGTATTATCATAATCTCTCTCTGTTAGGGGGTTGGTATTATCATCATCTCTCTCTCTGTTAGGGGGTTGGTATTATCATCATCTCTTTCTCTGTTAGGGGGTTGGTATTATCATCATCTCTCTCTCTGTTAGGGGGTTGGTATTATCATCATCTCTCTCTCTGTTAGGGGGTTGGTATTATCATCATCTCTCTCTCTGTTAGGGGGTTGGTATTATCATCATCTCTCTCTGTTAGGGGGTTGGTATTATCATCTCTCTCTGTTAGGGGGTTGGAATTATCATCATCTCTCTCTCTGTTAGGGGGTTGGTATTATCATCATCTCTCTCTGTTAGGGGGTTGGTATTATCATCATCTCTCTCTGTTAGGGGGTTGGTATTATCATCATCTCTCTCTGTTAGGGGGTTGGTATTATCATCATCTCTCTCTGTTAGGTGGTTGGTATTATCATCATCTCTCTCTGTTAGGGGGTTGGTATTATCATAATCTCTCTCTGTTAGGGGGTTGGTATTATCATCATCTCTATCTGTTAGGGGGTTGGTATTATCATCAACTCTCTCTGTTAGGGGGTTGGTATTATCATAATCTCTCTCTGTTAGGGGGTTGGTATTATCATCATCTCTCTCTCTGTTAGGGGGTTGGTATTATCATCATCTCTTTCTCTGTTAGGGGGTTGGTATTATCATCATCTCTCTGTTAGGGGGTTGGTATTATCATCATCTCTCTCTCTGTTAGGGGGTTGGTATTATCATCATCTCTCTCTCTGTTAGGGGGTTGGTATTATCATCATCTCTCTCTATTAGGGGGTTGGAATTATCATCATCTCTCTCTTTTAGGGGGTTGATATTATCATCTCTCTCTGTTAGGGGGTTGGTATTATCATCATCTCTCTCTCTGTTAGGGGGTTGGTATTATCATCATCATCTCTCTCTCTCTGTTAGGGGGTTGGTATTATCATCATCTCTCTCTCTGTTAGGGGGTTGGTATTATCATCATCTCTCTCTGTTAGGGGGTTGGTATTATCATCATCTCTCTCTGTTAGGGGGTTGGTGTTATCATAATCTCTCTCTGTTAGGGGGTTGGTATTATCATCATCATCACTCTCTCTCTGTTAGGGGGTTGGTATTATCATCATCATCTCTCTCTCTCTCTGTTAGGGGGTTGGTATTATCATCTCTCTCTCTGTTACGGGGTTGGTATTATCATCATCTCTCTCTGTTAGGGGGTTGGTATTATCATCATCTCTCTCTCTGTTAGGGGGTTGGTATTATCATCATCTCTCTCTCTGTTAGGGGGTTGGTATTATCATCATCTCTCTCTGTTAGGGGGTTGGTATTATCATCATCATCTCTCTCTGTTAGGGGGTTGGTATTATCAACATCTCTCTCTGTTTGGGGGTTGGTATTATCATCATCTCTCTCTGTTAGGGGGTTGGTATTATCATCATCTCTCTCTCTGTTAGGGGGTTGGTATTATCATCATCTCTCTCTTTTAGGGGGTTGGTATTATCATCATCTCTCTCTCTGTTAGGGGGTTGGTATTATCATCATCTCTCTCTGTTAGGGGGTTGGTATCATCATCATCTCTCTGTTAGGGGGTTGGTATTATCAACATCTCTCTCTGTTAGGGGGTTGGTATTATCATCATCTCTCTCTGTTAGGGGGTTGGTAATATCATCATCTCTCTCTGTTAGGGGGTTGGTATTATCATCATCTCTCTCTCTGTTAGGGGGTTGGTATTATCATCATCTCTCTCTGTTAGGGGGTTGGTATTATCATCATCTCTCTCTCTTTTAGGGGGTTGGTATTATCATCATCTCTCTCTGTTAGGGGGTTGGTATTATCATCATCTCTCTCTGTTAGGGGGTTGGTATTATCATCATCTCTCTCTCTGTTAGGGGGTTGGTATTATCATCATCTCTCTCTGTTAGGGGGTTGGTATTATCATCATCTCTCTCTGTTAGGGGGTTGGTATTATCATCATCTCTCTCTGTTAGGGGGTTGGTATTATCATCATCTCTCTCTCTGTTAGGGGGTTGGTATTATCATCTCTCTCTCTGATAGGGGGTTGGTATTATCATCATCTCTCTCTGTTAGGGGGTTGGTATTATCATCTCTCTCTGTTAGGGGGTTGGTATTATCATCTCTCTCTCTGATAGGGGGTTGGTATTATCATCATCTCTCTCTGTTAGGGGGTTGGTATTATCATCTCTCTCTGTTAGGGGGTTGGTATTATCATCTCTCTCTGTTAGGGGGTTGGTATTATCATCATCTCTCTCTGTTAGGGGGTTGGTATTATCATCATCTCTCTCTCTGTTTGGGGGTTGGTATTATCATCATCTCTCTCTGTTAGGGGGTTGGTATAATCATCATCTCTCTCTGTTAGGGGGTTGGTATTATCATCTCTCTCTCTGTTAGGGGGTTGGTATTATCATCATCATCTCTCTCTCTGTTAGGGGGTTGGTATTATCATCATCTCTCTCTGTTAGGGGGTTGGTATTATCATCTCTCTCTCTGTTAGGGGGTTGGTATAATCATCATCTCTCTCTGTTAGGGGGTTGGTATTATCATCTCTCTCTCTCTGTTAGGGGGTTGGCATTATCATCATCTCTCTCTGTTAGGGGGTTGGTATTATCATCATCTCTCTCTCTGTTAAGGGGTTGGTATTATCATCATCTCTCTCTGTTAGGGGGTTGGCATTATCATCATCTCTCTCTGTTAGGGGGTTGGTATTATCATCATCTCTCTCTCTGTTAAGGGGTTGGTATTATCATCATCTCTCTCTGTTAGGGGGTTGGTATTATCATCATCTCTCTCTGTAAGGAGGTTGGTATTATCATCTCTCTCTCTGTTAGGGGGTTGGTATTATCATCTCTCTCTGTTAGGGGGTTGGTATTATCATCAACTCTCTCTGTTAGGGGGTTGGTATTATCATAATCTCTCTCTGTTAGGGGGTTGGTATTATCATCATCTCTCTCTCTGTTAGGGGGTTGGTATTATCATCATCTCTTTCTCTGTTAGGGGGTTGGTATTATCATCATCTCTCTCTCTGTTAGGGGCTTGGTATTATCATCATCTCTCTCTCTGTTAGGGGGTTGGTATTATCATCATCTCTCTCTCTGTTAGGGGGTTGGTATTATCATCATCTCTCTCTATTAGGGGGTTGGAATTATCATCATCTCTCTCTGTTAGGGGGTTGATATTATCATCTCTCTCTGTTAGGGGGTTGGTATTATCATCATCTCTCTCTCTGTTAGGGGGTTGGTATTATCATCATCATCTCTCTCTCTCTCTGTTAGGGGGTTGGTATTATCATCATCTCTCTCTCTGTTAGGGGGTTGGTATTATCATCATCTCTCTCTGTTAGGGGGTTAGTATTATCATCATCTCTCTCTGTTAGGGGGTTGGTGTTATCATCATCTCTCTCTGTTAGGGGGTTGGTATCATCATCATCTCTCTGTTAGGGGGTTGGTATTATCAACATCTCTCTCTGTTAGGGGGTTGGTATTATCATCATCTCTCTCTGTTAGGGGGTTGGTAATATCATCATCTCTCTCTGTTAGGGGGTTGGTATTATCATCATCTCTCTCTCTGTTAGGGGGTTGGTATTATCATCATCTCTCTCTGTTAGGGGGTTGGTATTATCATCATCTCTCTCTCTTTTAGGGGGTTGGTATTATCATCATCTCTCTCTGTTAGGGTGTTGGTATTATCATCATCTCTCTCTGTTAGGGGGTTGGTATTATCATCATCTCTCTCTCTGTTAGGGGGTTGGTATTATCATCATCTCTCTCTGTTACGGGGTTGGTATTATCATCATCTCTCTCTGTTAGGGGGTTGGTATTATCATCATCTCTCTCTGTTAGGGGGTTGGTATTATCATCATCTCTCTCTCTGTTAGGGGGTTGGTATTATCATCTCTCTCTCTGATAGGGGGTTGGTATTATCATCATCTCTCTCTGTTAGGGGGTTGGTATTATCATCTCTCTCTGTTAGGGGGTTGGTATTATCATCTCTCTCTCTGATAGGGGGTTGGTAATATCATCATCTCTCTCATTTAGGGGGTTGGTATTATCATCTCTCTCTGTTAGGGGGTTGGTATTATCATCTCTCTCTGTTAGGGGGTTGGTATTATCATCATCTCTCTCTGTTAGGGGGTTGGTATTATCATCATCTCTCTCTCTGTTTGGGGGTTGGTATTATCATCATCTCTCTCTGTTAGGGGGTTGGTATAATCATCATCTCTCTCTGTTAGGGGGTTGGTATTATCATCTCTCTCTCTGTTAGGGGGTTGGTATTATCATCATCATCTCTCTCTCTGTTAGGGGGTTGGTATTATCATCATCTCTCTCTGTTAGGGGGTTGGTATTATCATCTCTCTCTCTGTTAGGGGGTTGGTATAATCATCATCTCTCTCTGTTAGGGGGTTGGTATTATCATCTCTCTCTCTCTGTTAGGGGGTTGGCATTATCATCATCTCTCTCTGTTAGGGGGTTGGTATTATCATCATCTCTCTCTCTGTTAAGGGGTTGGTATTATCATCATCTCTCTCTGTTAGGGGGTTGGCATTATCATCATCTCTCTCTGTTAGGGGGTTGGTATTATCATCATCTCTCTCTCTGTTAAGGGGTTGGTATTATCATCATCTCTCTCTGTTAGGGGGTTGGTATTATCATCATCTCTCTCTGTAAGGAGGTTGGTATTATCATCTCTCTCTCTGTTAGGGGGTTGGTATTATCATCTCTCTCTCTGTTAGGGGGTTGGTATTATCATCTCTCTCTGTTAGGGGGTTGGTATTATCATCAACTCTCTCTGTTAGGGGGTTGGTATTATCATAATCTCTCTCTGTTAGGGGGTTGGTATTATCATCATCTCTCTCTCTGTTAGGGGGTTGGTATTATCATCATCTCTTTCTCTGTTAGGGGGTTGGTATTATCATCATCTCTCTCTCTGTTAGGGGCTTGGTATTATCATCATCTCTCTCTCTGTTAGGGGGTTGGTATTATCATCATCTCTCTCTCTGTTAGGGGGTTGGTATTATCATCATCTCTCTCTATTAGGGGGTTGGAATTATCATCATCTCTCTCTGTTAGGGGGTTGATATTGTCATCTCTCTCTGTTAGGGGGTTGGTATTATCATCATCTCTCTCTCTGTTAGGGGGTTGGTATTATCATCATCATCTCTCTCTCTCTCTGTTAGGGGGTTGGTATTATCATCATCTCTCTCTCTGTTAGGGGGTTGGTATTATCATCATCTCTCTCTGTTAGGGGGTTAGTATTATCATCATCTCTCTCTGTTAGGGGGTTGGTGTTATCATCATCTCTCTCTGTTAGGGGGTTGGTATCATCATCATCTCTCTGTTAGGGGGTTGGTATTATCAACATCTCTCTCTGTTAGGGGGTTGGTATTATCATCATCTCTCTCTGTTAGGGGGTTGGTAATATCATCATCTCTCTCTGTTAGGGGGTTGGTATTATCATCATCTCTCTCTCTGTTAGGGGGTTGGTATTATCATCATCTCTCTCTGTTACGGGGTTGGTATTATCATCATCTCTCTCTGTTAGGGGGTTGGTATTATCATCATCTCTCTCTGTTAGGGGGTTGGTATTATCATCATCTCTCTCTCTGTTAGGGGGTTGGTATTATCATCTCTCTCTCTGATAGGGGGTTGGTATTATCATCATCTCTCTCTGTTAGGGGGTTGGTATTATCATCTCTCTCTGTTAGGGGGTTGGTATTATCATCTCTCTCTCTGATAGGGGGTTGGTAATATCATCATCTCTCTCATTTAGGGGGTTGGTATTATCATCTCTCTCTGTTAGGGGGTTGGTATTATCATCTCTCTCTGTTAGGGGGTTGGTATTATCATCATCTCTCTCTGTTAGGGGGTTGGTATTATCATCATCTCTCTCTCTGTTTGGGGGTTGGTATTATCATCATCTCTCTCTGTTAGGGGGTTGGTATAATCATCATCTCTCTCTGTTAGGGGGTTGGTATTATCATCTCTCTCTCTGTTAGGGGGTTGGTATTATCATCATCATCTCTCTCTCTGTTAGGGGGTTGGTATTATCATCATCTCTCTCTGTTAGGGGGTTGGTATTATCATCTCTCTCTCTGTTAGGGGGTTGGTATAATCATCATCTCTCTCTGTTAGGGGGTTGGTATTATCATCTCTCTCTCTCTGTTAGGGGGTTGGCATTATCATCATCTCTCTCTGTTAGGGGGTTGGTATTATCATCATCTCTCTCTCTGTTAAGGGGTTGGTATTATCATCATCTCTCTCTGTTAGGGGGTTGGCATTATCATCATCTCTCTCTGTTAGGGGGTTGGTATTATCATCATCTCTCTCTCTGTTAAGGGGTTGGTATTATCATCATCTCTCTCTGTTAGGGGGTTGGTATTATCATCATCTCTCTCTGTAAGGAGGTTGGTATTATCATCTCTCTCTCTGTTAGGGGGTTGGTATTATCATCTCTCTCTCTGTTAGGGGGTTGGTATTATCATCAACTCTCTCTGTTAGGGGGTTGGTATTATCATAATCTCTCTCTGTTAGGGGGTTGGTATTATCATCATCTCTCTCTCTGTTAGGGGGTTGGTATTATCATCATCTCTTTCTCTGTTAGGGGGTTGGTATTATCATCATCTCTCTCTCTGTTAGGGGCTTGGTATTATCATCATCTCTCTCTCTGTTAGGGGGTTGGTATTATCATCATCTCTCTCTCTGTTAGGGGGTTGGTATTATCATCATCTCTCTCTATTAGGGGGTTGGAATTATCATCATCTCTCTCTGTTAGGGGGTTGATATTGTCATCTCTCTCTGTTAGGGGGTTGGTATTATCATCATCTCTCTCTCTGTTAGGGGGTTGGTATTATCATCATCATCTCTCTCTCTCTCTGTTAGGGGGTTGGTATTATCATCATCTCTCTCTCTGTTAGGGGGTTGGTATTATCATCATCTCTCTCTGTTAGGGGGTTAGTATTATCATCATCTCTCTCTGTTAGGGGGTTGGTGTTATCATCATCTCTCTCTGTTAGGGGGTTGGTATCATCATCATCTCTCTGTTAGGGGGTTGGTATTATCAACATCTCTCTCTGTTAGGGGGTTGGTATTATCATCATCTCTCTCTGTTAGGGGGTTGGTAATATCATCATCTCTCTCTGTTAGGGGGTTGGTATTATCATCATCTCTCTCTCTGTTAGGGGGTTGGTATTATCATCATCTCTCTCTGTTAGGGGGTTGGTATTATCATCATCTCTCTCTGTTAGGGGGTTGGTATTATCATCATCTCTCTCTCTGTTAGGGGGTTGGTATTATCATCATCTCTCTCTGTTACGGGGTTGGTATTATCATCATCTCTCTCTGTTAGGGGGTTGGTATTATCATCATCTCTCTCTGTTAGGGGGTTGGTATTATCATCATCTCTCTCTGTTAGGGGGTTGGTATTATCATCATCTCTCTCTCTGTTAGGGGGTTGGTATTATCATCATCTCTCTCTGTTACGGGGTTGGTATTATCATCATCTCTCTCTGTTAGGGGGTTGGTATTATCATCTCTCTCTCTGTTAGGGGGTTGGTATTATCATCATCATCTCTCTCTCTGTTAGGGGGTTGGTATTATCATCATCTCTCTCTGTTAGGGGGTTGGTATTATCATCTCTCTCTCTGTTAGGGCGTTGGTATAATCATCATCTCTCTCTGTTAGGGGGTTGGTATTATCATCTCTCTCTCTCTGTTAGGGGGTTGGCATTATCATCATCTCTCTCTGTTAGGGGGTTGGTATTATCATCATCTCTCTCTCTGTTAAGGGGTTGGTATTATCATCATCTCTCTCTGTTAGGGGGTTGGCATTATCATCATCTCTCTCTGTTAGGGGGTTGGTATTATCATCATCTCTCTCTCTGTTAAGGGGTTGGTATTATCATCATCTCTCTCTGTTAGGGGGTTGGTATTATCATCATCTCTCTCTGTAAGGAGGTTGGTATTATCATCTCTCTCTCTGTTAGGGGGTTGGTATTATCATCTCTCTCTGTTAGGGGGTTGGTATTATCATAATCTCTCTCTGTTAGGGGGTTGGTATTATCATCATCTCTCTCTCTGTTAGGGGGTTGGTATTATCATCATCTCTTTCTCTGTTAGGGGGTTGGTATTATCATCATCTCTCTCTCTGTTAGGGGGTTGGTATTATCATCATCTCTCTCTCTGTTAGGGGGTTGGTATTATCATCATCTCTCTCTCTGTTAGGGGGTTGGTATTATCATCATCTCTCTCTATTAGGGGGTTGGAATTATCATCATCTCTCTCTGTTAGGGGGTTGATATTATCATCTCTCTCTGTTAGGGGGTTGGTATTATCATCATCTCTCTCTCTGTTAGGGGGTTGGTATTATCATCATCATCTCTCTCTCTCTCTGTTAGGGGGTTGGTATTATCATCATCTCTCTCTCTGTTAGGGGGTTGGTATTATCATCATCTCTCTCTGTTAGGGGGTTAGTATTATCATCATCTCTCTCTGTTAGGGGGTTGGTGTTATCATCATCTCTCTCTGTTAGGGGGTTGGTATTATCATCATCATCACTCTCTCTCTGTTAGGGGGTTGGTATTATCATCATCATCTCTCTCTCTCTGTTAGGGGGTTGGTATTATCATCTCTCTCTCTGTTACGGGGTTGGTATTATCATCATCTCTCTCTGTTAGGGGGTTGGTATTATCATCATCTCTCTCTCTGTTAGGGGGTTGGTATTATCATCATCTCTCTCTCTGTTAGGCGGTTGGTATTATCATCATCTCTCTCTGTTAGGGGGTTGGTATTATCATCATCATCTCTCTCTGTTAGGGGGTTGGTATTATCAACATCTCTCTCTGTTTGGGGGTTGGTATTATCATCATCTCTCTCTGTTAGGGGGTTGGTATTATCATCATCTCTCTCTCTGTTAGGGGGTTGGTATTATCATCATCTCTCTCTCTGTTAGGGGGTTGGTATTATCATCATCTCTCTCTCTGTTAGGGGGTTGGTATTATCATCATCTCTCTCTATTAGGGGTTCGAATTATCATCATCTCTCTCTGTTAGGGGGTTGATATTATCATCTCTCTCTGTTAGGGGGTTGGTATTATCATCATCTCTCTCTCTGTTAGGGGGCTGGTATTATCATCATCATCTCTCTCTCTCTCTGTTAGGGGGTTGGTATTATCATCATCTCTCTCTCTGTTAGGGGGTTGGTATTATCATCATCTCTCTCTGTTAGGGGGTTAGTATTTTCATCATCTCTCTCTGTTAGGGGGTTGGTGTTATCATCATCTCTCTCTGTTAGGGGGTTGGTATTATCATCATCATCACTCTCTCTCTGTTAGGGGGTTGGTATTATCATCATCATCTCTCTCTCTCTGTTAGGGGGTTGGTATTATCATCTCTCTCTCTGTTACGGGGTTGGTATTATCATCATCTCTCTCTGTTAGGGGGTTGGTATTATCATCATCTCTCTCTCTGTTAGGGGGTTGGTATTATCATCATCTCTCTCTCTGTTAGGGGGTTGGTATTATCATCATCTCTCTCTGTTAGGGGGTTGGTATTATCATCATCATCTCTCTCTGTTAGGGGGTTGGTATTATCAACATCTCTCTCTGTTTGGGGGTTGGTATTATCATCATCTCTCTCTGTTAGGGGGTTGGTATTATCATCATCTCTCTCTCTGTTAGGGGGTTGGTATTATCATCATCTCTCTCTGTTAGGGGGTTGGTATTATCATCATCTCTCTCTCTGTTAGGGGGTTGGTATTATCATCATCTCTCTCTGTTAGGGGGTTGGTATCATCATCATCTCTCTGTTAGGGGGTTGGTATTATCAACATCTCTCTCTGTTAGGGGGTTGGTATTATCATCATCTCTCTCTGTTAGGGGGTTGGTAATATCATCATCTCTCTCTGTTAGGGGGTTGGTATTATCATCATCTCTCTCTCTGTTAGGGGGTTGGTATTATCATCATCTCTCTCTGTTAGGGGGTTGGTATTATCATCATCTCTCTCTCTTTTAGGGGGTTGGTATTATCATCATCTCTCTCTGTTAGGGGGTTGGTATTATCATCATCTCTCTCTGTTAGGGGGTTGGTATTATCATCATCTCTCTCTCTGTTAGGGGGTTGTTATTATCATCATCTCTCTCTGTTAGGGGGTTGGTATTATCATCATCTCTCTCTGTTAGGGGGTTGGTATTATCATCATCTCTCTCTGTTAGGGGGTTGGTATTATCATCATCTCTCTCTCTGTTAGGGGGTTGGTATTATCATCTCTCTCTCTGATAGGGGGTTGGTATTATCATCTCTCTCTGTTAGGGGGTTGGTATTATCATAATCTCTCTCTGTTAGGGGGTTGGTATTATCATCATCTCTTTCTCTGTTAGGGGGTTGGTATTATCATCATCTCTTTCTCTGTTAGGGGGTTGGTATTATCATCATCTCTCTCTCTGTTAGGGGGTTGGTATTATCATCATCTCTCTCTCTGTTAGGGGGTTGGTATTATCATCATCTCTCTCTCTGTTAGGGGGTTGGTATTATCATCATCTCTCTCTCTGTTAGGGGGTTGGTATTATCATCATCTCTCTCTGTTAGGGGGTTAGTATTATCATCATCTCTCTCTGTTAGGGGGTTGGTGTTATCATCATCTCTCTCTGTTAGGGGGTTGGTATCATCATCATCTCTCTGTTAGGGGGTTGGTATTATCAACATCTCTCTCTGTTAGGGGGTTGGTATTATCATCATCTCTCTCTGTTAGGGGGTTGGTAATATCATCATCTCTCTCTGTTAGGGGGTTGGTATTATCATCATCTCTCTCTCTGTTAGGGGGTTGGTATTATCATCATCTCTCTCTGTTAGGGGGTTGGTATTATCATCATCTCTCTCTGTTAGGGGGTTGGTATTATCATCATCTCTCTCTCTGTTAGGGGGTTGGTATTATCATCATCTCTCTCTGTTACGGGGTTGGTATTATCATCATCTCTCTCTGTTAGGGGGTTGGTATTATCATCTTCTCTCTCTGTTAGGGGGTTGGTATTATCATCATCTCTCTCTGTTAGGGGGTTGGTATTATCATCATCTCTCTCTCTGTTAGGGGGTTGGTATTATCATCATCTCTCTCTGTTACGGGGTTGGTATTATCATCATCTCTCTCTGTTAGGGGGTTGGTATTATCATCTCTCTCTCTGTTAGGGGGTTGGTATTATCATCATCATCTCTCTCTCTGTTAGGGGGTTGGTATTATCATCATCTCTCTCTGTTAGGGGGTTGGTATTATCATCTCTCTCTCTGTTAGGGCGTTGGTATAATCATCATCTCTCTCTGTTAGGGGGTTGGTATTATCATCTCTCTCTCTCTGTTAGGGGGTTGGCATTATCATCATCTCTCTCTGTTAGGGGGTTGGTATTATCATCATCTCTCTCTCTGTTAAGGGGTTGGTATTATCATCATCTCTCTCTGTTAGGGGGTTGGCATTATCATCATCTCTCTCTGTTAGGGGGTTGGTATTATCATCATCTCTCTCTCTGTTAAGGGGTTGGTATTATCATCATCTCTCTCTGTTAGGGGGTTGGTATTATCATCATCTCTCTCTGTAAGGAGGTTGGTATTATCATCTCTCTCTCTGTTAGGGGGTTGGTATTATCATCTCTCTCTGTTAGGGGGTTGGTATTATCATAATCTCTCTCTGTTAGGGGGTTGGTATTATCATCATCTCTCTCTCTGTTAGGGGGTTGGTATTATCATCATCTCTTCTCTGTTAGGGGGTTGGTATTATCATCATCTCTCTCTGTTAGGGGGTTGGTATTATCATCATCTCTCTCTCTGTTAGGGGGTTGGTATTATCATCATCTCTCTCTCTGTTAGGGGGTTGGTATTATCATCATCTCTCTCTATTAGGGGTTCGAATTATCATCATCTCTCTCTGTTAGGGGGTTGATATTATCATCTCTCTCTGTTAGGGGGTTGGTATTATCATCTCTCTCTCTGTTAGGGGGTTGGTATTATCATCATCATCTCTCTCTCTGTTAGGGGGTTGGTATTATCATCATCTCTCTCTGTTAGGGGGTTGGTATTATCATCTCTCTCTCTGTTAGGGCGTTGGTATAATCATCATCTCTCTCTGTTAGGGGGTTGGTATTATCATCTCTCTCTCTCTGTTAGGGGGTTGGCATTATCATCATCTCTCTCTGTTAGGGGGTTGGTATTATCATCATCTCTCTCTCTGTTAAGGGGTTGGTATTATCATCATCTCTCTCTGTTAGGGGGTTGGCATTATCATCATCTCTCTCTGTTAGGGGGTTGGTATTATCATCATCTCTCTCTCTGTTAAGGGGTTGGTATTATCATCATCTCTCTCTGTTAGGGGGTTGGTATTATCATCATCTCTCTCTGTAAGGAGGTTGGTATTATCATCTCTCTCTCTGTTAGGGGGTTGGTATTATCATCTCTCTCTGTTAGGGGGTTGGTATTATCATAATCTCTCTCTGTTAGGGGGTTGGTATTATCATCATCTCTCTCTCTGTTAGGGGGTTGGTATTATCATCATCTCTTTCTCTGTTAGGGGGTTGGTATTATCATCATCTCTCTCTCTGTTAGGGGGTTGGTATTATCATCATCTCTCTCTCTGTTAGGGGGTTGGTATTATCATCATCTCTCTCTCTGTTAGGGGGTTGGTATTATCATCATCTCTCTCTATTAGGGGTTCGAATTATCATCATCTCTCTCTGTTAGGGGGTTGATATTATCATCTCTCTCTGTTAGGGGGTTGGTATTATCATCATCTCTCTCTCTGTTAGGGGGTTGGTATTATCATCATCATCTCTCTCTCTCTCTGTTAGGGGGTTGGTATTATCATCATCTCTCTCTCTGTTAGGGGGTTGGTATTATCATCATCTCTCTCTGTTAGGGGGTTAGTATTTTCATCATCTCTCTCTGTTAGGGGGTTGGTGTTATCATCATCTCTCTCTGTTAGGGGGTTGGTATTATCATCATCATCACTCTCTCTCTGTTAGGGGGTTGGTATTATCATCATCATCTCTCTCTCTCTGTTAGGGGGTTGGTATTATCATCTCTCTCTCTGTTACGGGGTTGGTATTATCATCATCTCTCTCTGTTAGGGGGTTGGTATTATCATCATCTCTCTCTCTGTTAGGGGGTTGGTATTATCATCATCTCTCTCTCTGTTAGGGGGTTGGTATTATCATCATCTCTCTCTGTTAGGGGGTTGGTATTATCATCATCATCTCTCTCTGTTAGGGGGTTGGTATTATCAACATCTCTCTCTGTTTGGGGGTTGGTATTATCATCATCTCTCTCTGTTAGGGGGTTGGTATTATCATCATCTCTCTCTCTGTTAGGGGGTTGGTATTATCATCATCTCTCTCTGTTAGGGGGTTGGTATTATCATCATCTCTCTCTCTGTTAGGGGGTTGGTATTATCATCATCTCTCTCTGTTAGGGGGTTGGTATCATCATCATCTCTCTGTTAGGGGGTTGGTATTATCAACATCTCTCTCTGTTAGGGGGTTGGTATTATCATCATCTCTCTCTGTTAGGGGGTTGGTAATATCATCATCTCTCTCTGTTAGGGGGTTGGTATTATCATCATCTCTCTCTCTGTTAGGGGGTTGGTATTATCATCATCTCTCTCTGTTAGGGGGTTGGTATTATCATCATCTCTCTCTCTTTTAGGGGGTTGGTATTATCATCATCTCTCTCTGTTAGGGGGTTGGTATTATCATCATCTCTCTCTGTTAGGGGGTTGGTATTATCATCATCTCTCTCTCTGTTAGGGGGTTGTTATTATCATCATCTCTCTCTGTTAGGGGGTTGGTATTATCATCATCTCTCTCTGTTAGGGGGTTGGTATTATCATCATCTCTCTCTGTTAGGGGGTTGGTATTATCATCATCTCTCTCTCTGTTAGGGGGTTGGTATTATCATCTCTCTCTCTGATAGGGGGTTGGTATTATCATCTCTCTCTGTTAGGGGGTTGGTATTATCATAATCTCTCTCTGTTAGGGGGTTGGTATTATCATCATCTCTCTCTCTGTTAGGGGGTTGGTATTATCATCATCTCTTTCTCTGTTAGGGGGTTGGTATTATCATCATCTCTCTCTCTGTTAGGGGGTTGGTATTATCATCATCTCTCTCTCTGTTAGGGGGTTGGTATTATCATCATCTCTCTCTCTGTTAGGGGGTTGGTATTATCATCATCTCTCTCTATTAGGGGTTCGAATTATCATCATCTCTCTCTGTTAGGGGGTTGATATTATCATCTCTCTCTGTTAGGGGGTTGGTATTATCATCATCTCTCTCTCTGTTAGGGGGTTGGTATTATCATCATCATCTCTCTCTCTCTCTGTTAGGGGGTTGGTATTATCATCATCTCTCTCTCTGTTAGGGGGTTGGTATTATCATCATCTCTCTCTGTTAGGGGGTTAGTATTTTCATCATCTCTCTCTGTTAGGGGGTTGGTGTTATCATCATCTCTCTCTGTTAGGGGGTTGGTATTATCATCATCATCACTCTCTCTCTGTTAGGGGGTTGGTATTATCATCATCATCTCTCTCTCTCTGTTAGGGGGTTGGTATTATCATCTCTCTCTCTGTTACGGGGTTGGTATTATCATCATCTCTCTCTGTTAGGGGGTTGGTATTATCATCATCTCTCTCTCTGTTAGGGGGTTGGTATTATCATCATCTCTCTCTCTGTTAGGGGGTTGGTATTATCATCATCTCTCTCTGTTAGGGGGTTGGTATTATCATCATCATCTCTCTCTGTTAGGGGGTTGGTATTATCAACATCTCTCTCTGTTTGGGGGTTGGTATTATCATCATCTCTCTCTGTTAGGGGGTTGGTATTATCATCATCTCTCTCTCTGTTAGGGGGTTGGTATTATCATCATCTCTCTCTGTTAGGGGGTTGGTATTATCATCATCTCTCTCTCTGTTAGGGGGTTGGTATTATCATCATCTCTCTCTGTTAGGGGGTTGGTATCATCATCATCTCTCTGTTAGGGGGTTGGTATTATCAACATCTCTCTCTGTTAGGGGGTTGGTATTATCATCATCTCTCTCTGTTAGGGGGTTGGTAATATCATCATCTCTCTCTGTTAGGGGGTTGGTATTATCATCATCTCTCTCTCTGTTAGGGGGTTGGTATTATCATCATCTCTCTCTGTTAGGGGGTTGGTATTATCATCATCTCTCTCTCTTTTAGGGGGTTGGTATTATCATCATCTCTCTCTGTTAGGGGGTTGGTATTATCATCATCTCTCTCTGTTAGGGGGTTGGTATTATCATCATCTCTCTCTCTGTTAGGGGGTTGTTATTATCATCATCTCTCTCTGTTAGGGGGTTGGTATTATCATCATCTCTCTCTGTTAGGGGGTTGGTATTATCATCATCTCTCTCTGTTAGGGGGTTGGTATTATCATCATCTCTCTCTCTGTTAGGGGGTTGGTATTATCATCTCTCTCTCTGATAGGGGGTTGGTATTATCATCATCTCTCTCTGTTAGTGGGTTGGTATTATCATCTCTCTCTGTTAGGGGGTTGGTATTATCATCTCTCTCTCTGATAGGGGGTTGGTATTATCATCATCTCTCTCAGTTAGGGGGTTGGTATTATCATCTCTCTCTGTTAGGGGGTTGGTATTATCATCTCTCTCTGTTAGGGGGTTGGTATTATCATCATCTCTCTCTGTTAGGGGGTTGGTATTATCATCATCTCTCTCTCTGTTTGGGGGTTGGTATTATCATCATCTCTCTCTGTTAGGGGGTTGGTATCATCATCATCTCTCTCTGTTAGGGGGTTGGTATTTTCATCTCTCTCTCTGTTAGGGGGTTGGTATTATCATCATCATCTCTCTCTCTGTTAGGGGGTTGGTATTATCATCATCTCTCTCTGTTAGGGGGTTGGTATTATCATCTCTCTCTCTGTTAGGGGGTTGGTATAATCATCATCTCTCTCTGTTAGGGGGTTGGTATTATCATCTCTCTCTCTCTGTTAGGGGGTTGGCATTATCATCATCTCTCTCTGTTAGGGGGTTGGTATTATCATCATCTCTCTCTCTGTTAAGGGGTTGGTATTATCATCATCTCTCTCTGTTAGGGGGTTGGCATTATCATAATCTCTCTCTGTTAGGGGGTTGGTATTATCATCATCTCTCTCTCTGTTAAGGGGTTGGTATTATCATCATCTCTCTCTGTTAGGGGGTTGGTATTATCATCATCTCTCTCTGTAAGGAGGTTGGTATTATCATCTCTCTCTCTGTTAGGGGGTTGGTATTATCATCTCTCTCTGTTAGGGGGTTGGTATTATCATCTTCTCTCTGTTAGGTGTTTCGTATTATCATCATCTCTCTCTGTTAGGAGGTTGGTATTATCATCTCTCTCTGTTAGGGTGTTGGCATTATCATCATCTCTCTCTGTTAGGGGGTTGGTATTATCATCATCTCTCTCTCTGTTAAGGGCTTGGCATTATCATCATCTCTCTCTCTGTTAGGGGGTTGGTATTATCATCTCTCTCTCTCTGTTAGGGGGTTGGCATTATCATCATCTCTCTCTGTTAGGGGGTTGGTATTATCATCATCTCTCTCTCTGTTAAGGGGTTGGTATTATCATCATCTCTCTCTGTTAGGGGGTTGGCATTATCATAATCTCTCTCTGTTAGGGGGTTGGTATTATCATCATCTCTCTCTCTGTTAAGGGGTTGGTATTATCATCATCTCTCTCTGTTAGGGGGTTGGTATTATCATCATCTCTCTCTGTAAGGAGGTTGGTATTATCATCTCTCTCTCTGTTAGGGGGTTGGTATTATCATCTCTCTCTGTTAGGGGGTTGGTATTATCATCTTCTCTCTGTTAGGTGGTTGGTATTATCATCATCTCTCTCTGTTAGGAGGTTGGTATTATCATCTCTCTCTGTTAGGGTGTTGGCATTATCATCATCTCTCTCTGTTAGGGGGTTGGTATTATCATCATCTCTCTCTCTGTTAAGGGCTTGGCATTATCATCATCTCTCTCTCTGTTAGGGGGTTGGTATTATCATCATCTCTCTCTGTTAGGGGGTTGGTATTATCATCATCATCTCTCTCTCTGTTAGGGGGTTGGCATTATCATCATCTCTCTCTCTGTTAGGGGGTTGGTATTATCATCATCTCTCTCTGTTAGGGGGTTGGTATTATCATCATCTCTCTCTGTTAGGGGGTTGGTATTATCATCATCTCTCTCTCTGTTAGGGGGTTGGTATTATCATCATCTCTCTCTGTTAGGGGGTTGGTATTATCATCATCATCTCTCTCTGTTAGGGGGTTGGTATTATCATCATCTCTCTCTGTTAAGGGGTTGGTATTATCATCATCATCTCTCTCTCTGTTAGGGGGTTGGCATTATCATCATCTCTCTCTGTTAGGGGGTTGGTATTATCATCATCTCTCTCTCTGTTAGGGGGTTGGTATTATCATCATCTCTCTCTCTGTTAGGGGGTTGGTATTATCATCATCTCTCTCTGTTAGGGGGTTGGTATTATCATCATCTCTCTCTTTTAGGGGGTTGGTATTATCATCATCTCTCTCTGTTAGGTGGTTGGTATTATCATCATCTCTCTCTGATAGGGGGTTGGTATTATCATCATCTCTCTCTCTGTTAGGGGTTGGTATTATCATCATCATCTCTGTTAGGGGGTTGGCATTATCATCATCTCTCTCTGTTAGGGGGTTGATATTATCATCATCTCTCTTGCGGGGTTGGTATTATCATCAACTCTCTCTGTTAGGGGGTTGGTATTATCATCATCTCTCTCTGTTAGGGGGTTGGTATTATCATCATCTCTCTGTTAGGGGGTTGGTATTATCATCATCTCTCTCTCTGTTAGGGGGTTGGTATCATCTCTCTCTCTCTGTTAGGGGGTTGGTATTATCATCATCTCTCTCTCTGTTAGGGGGTTGGTATTATCATCTCTCTCTCTGTTAGGGGGTTGGTATTATCATCATCTCTCTCTGTTAGGGGGTTGGTATTATCATAATCTCTCTCTCTGTTAGGGGGTTGGTATTATCATCATCTCTCTCTCTGTTAGGGGGTTGGTATTATCATCATCATCTCTCTCTGTTAGGGGGTTGGTATTATCATCATCTCTCTCTCTGTTAGGGGGGTTGGTATTATCATCATCTCTCTCTGTTAGGGGGTTGGTATTATCATCATCTCTCTCTGTTAAGGGGTTGGTATTATCATCATCATCTCTCTCTCTGTTAGGGGGTTGGCATTATCATCATCTCTCTCTGTTAGGGGGTTGGTATTATCATCATCTCTCTCTCTGTTAGGGGGTTGGTATTATCATCATCTCTCGCTCTGTTAGGAGGTTGGTATTATCATCATCTCTCTCTGTTAGGGGGTTGGTATTATCATCATCTCTCTCTTTTAGGGGGTTGGTATTATCATCATCTCTCTCTGTTAGGTGGTTGGTATTATCATCATCTCTCTCTGTTAGGGGGTTGGTATTATCATCATCTCTCTCTCTGTTAGGGGGTTGGTATTATCATCATCATCTCTCTCTGTTAGGGGGTTGGTATTATCATCATCTCTCTCTCTGTTAGGGGGTTGGTATTATCATCATCTCTCTCTCTGTTAGGGGGTTGGTATTATCATCATCTCTCGCTCTGTTAGGAGGTTGGTATTATCATCATCTCTCTCTGTTAGGGGGTTGGTATTATCATCATCTCTCTCTTTTAGGGGGTTGGTATTATCATCATCTCTCTCTGTTAGGTGGTTGGTATTATCATCATCTCTCTCTGATAGGGGGTTGGTATTATCATCATCTCTCTCTCTGTTAGGGGTTGGTATTATCATCATCATCTCTGTTAGGGGGTTGGCATTATCATCATCTCTCTCTGTTAGGGGGTTGATATTATCATCATCTCTCTTGCGGGGTTGGTATTATCATCAACTCTCTCTGTTAGGGGGTTGGTATTATCATCATCTCTCTCTGTTAGGGGGTTGGTATTATCATCATCTCTCTGTTAGGGGGTTGGTATTATCATCATCTCTCTCTCTGTTAGGGGGTTGGTATCATCTCTCTCTCTCTGTTAGGGGGTTGGTATTATCATCATCTCTCTCTCTGTTAGGGGGTTGGTATTATCATCTCTCTCTCTGTTAGGGGGTTGGTATTATCATCATCTCTCTCTGTTAGGGGGTTGGTATTATCATAATCTCTCTCTCTGTTAGGGGGTTGGTATTATCATCATCTCTCTCTCTGTTAGGGGGTTGGTATTATCATCATCATCTCTCTCTGTTAGGGGGTTGGTATTATCATCATCTCTCTCTCTGTTAGGGGGTTGGTATTATCATCATCTCTCTCTGTTAGGGGGTTGGTATTATCATCATCTCTCTCTGTTAAGGGGTTGGTATTATCATCATCATCTCTCTCTCTGTTAGGGGGTTGGCATTATCATCATCTCTCTCTGTTAGGGGGTTGGTATTATCATCATCTCTCTCTCTGTTAGGGGGTTGGTATTATCATCATCTCTCGCTCTGTTAGGAGGTTGGTATTATCATCATCTCTCTCTGTTAGGGGGTTGGTATTATCATCATCTCTCTCTTTTAGGGGGTTGGTATTATCATCATCTCTCTCTGTTAGGTGGTTGGTATTATCATCATCTCTCTCTGTTAGGGGGTTGGTATTATCATCATCTCTCTCTCTGTTAGGGGGTTGGTATTATCATCATCATCTCTCTCTGTTAGGGGGTTGGTATTATCATCATCTCTCTCTCTGTTAGGTGGTTGGTATTATCATCTCTCTCTGTTAGGGGGTTGAGACCAGTGTGTGTACACGGATGGGCAGTATTTGAATTCTTCTTTGTTTATAATACTTTGTATTCCACTACGCTGAACTACACTCCAATTTATTTTGGTACAAGATACTTTAGAGAGCTTTAATTATTTATTTTTTTAAACATAATACTTTTCTATATCATTTTTTTGAAGGCCAACAAAAATACCCAGTGTGCTTTGCAGTTCATTTTGGTGTGTTGATTTTACATGTTGTTATATTAGCAGACGCTCTTATCCAGAGAGACTTCCTGTCGGTGTATTCAACCGAGGTAGATAAACAACACGTCACCGTCACAGGAAGTTAAATGGTAACGTGTCCGTTAATGACGATGTTGTTGCAGTTCGGCAGATGTATTTCTGGATTCCTGCAATTTTTAAAATACAATATACAAGTTATTTTCATACATTGATCTTAATGGTATTTTTTTGTTGTATTTTGTAACGGTATTCTGTAATTTTATATTGTAACGGTATTTTGTAACTGTATTTTGTAACTGATTTTGTAACTGTATTTTGTAACTGACCATAGAAAGCTTTTATTTTCTATGGTAGGTCAGGGCGTGACGGGGTTTTGTCTAGTTTATTTATATGTTGGTTCTAGTTTCTTTTTTCTATGTTTGGGTTTTGTCTAGTTTCTGTTTTTCTATGTGGGGTTCTAGTTTCTGTATTTCTATGTTGGTTTTGTTTGGGATGATCTCCAATTAGAGGCAGCTGGTCGTCGTTGTCTCTAATTGGGGATCGTATTTACGTGGTTGTTTTTCCCACCTGGGTTTGTGGGAGATTGTTTTTGAGTAAGTGTATGTTGCACCTCTTCGTCACGGTTTGTTGGTTTGTTCATTAGTTTATTTGTATGTCTTGCATAGTTTCACAGCTATAATAAAATGTTGAACGATATACACCCTGCGCCTTGGTCCCATTCTTCAGACAGCAGTGACATGTATTTTGTAACTGTATTTTGTAACTGTATTTTGTCATTGTATTTTGTAATTTTATATGGTAACGGTATTTTGTCATTTTTGCCCATCCCTTTGTGTGTGTGTGGTTATCTTTACTATCTTTTGGGTTCCAAAAGTCCTCACAAGGACAGTAAAACAAAGGCAAATCTGACAAGTGAGGACATTTTCACCGGTCCCCAAAAGGATAAAGTATATTTTAGGTGTAGGGGTTAGATTTAGGGTTAGAATTAGTGCTAGGGGTTAGGTTTAGGGTTAGAATTAGTGTTAAGGGTTAGGTTTAGGGTTAGAATTAGTGGAAGGTGTTTGGTTTAGGGTTAGAATTAGTGCTAGGGGTTAGGTTTAGGGTTAGAATTAATGCTAGGGGTTAGGTTTAAGGTTAGAATTAGTGCTAGGGGTTAGGTTTAGGGTTAGAATTAGTGTTAGGGGTTAGGTTTGAGGTTAGAATTAGTGTTAAGGGTTAGGTTTAGGATTAGAATTAGTGTTTAGGTTTAGGATTAGAATTAGTGTTAAGGGTTAGGTTTAGGATTAGAATTAGTGTTAAGGGTTAGGTTTAGGGTTAGAATTAGTGTTAGGTGTTTGGTTTAGGGTTAGAATTAGTGCTAGGGGTTAGGTTTAGGGTTAGAATTAATGCTAGGGGTTAGGTTTAGGGTTAGAATTAGTGCTAGGGGTTAGGTTTAGGGTTAGAATTAATGCTAGGGGTTAGGTTTAGGGTTAGAATTAGTGCTAGGGGTTAGGTTTAGGGTTAGAATTAATGCTAGGGGTTAGGTTTAGGGTTAGAATTAGTGTTAGGGGTTAGGTTTAGGTTTAGAATTAATGCTAGGGGTTAGGTTTAGGTTTAGAATTAATGCTAGGGGTTAGGTTTAGGGTTAGAATTAATGCTAGGGGTTAGGTTTAGGGTTAGAATTAATGCTAGGGGTTAGGTTTAGGTTTAGTGTTAGTGTTAAGGGGTTAGGTATTTTATTAGGATCTCCATTAGCTGTTACTAAAGCAGCAGCTACTCTTCCTGGGGTTCCACACAGAACATGAAACATAATACAGAACATCAATAGACAAGAACAGCTCAAATACAGAACTACAGGGGTCAGGGAAAATAGGATTTTGAATGGGAATAAATGTCCCCACTTGAATGGTAAAAGCAACGTGTGTGTGTGTGTGTGTGTGTGTGTGTGTGTGTGTGTGTGTGTGTGTGTGTGTGTGTGTGTGTGTGTGTGTGTGTGTGTGTGTGTGTGTGTGTGTGTGTGTGTGTGTGTGTGTGTGTGTTCTCAGCAGTAGAGACGGTCTAGGCTGCAGGCTCTGGGGGGGGGGGGGGGGGATGCTGCCTCTGCAGGAACAGGAGAAAACAAGAGATGAGAAGAAATTAGGGCTAAAACTTGCTGAGACATTCAAAAGAAAAGAGAAGAGAGGGGGAGAGACAGAGGGAGAGGGATGGAGAGGGAGAGAGCGGGGGAGAGACAGAGAGGGATGGAGAGAGAGAGAGAGACAGAGAGGGATGGAGAGAGAGAGGGAGAGAGAGGGGATAAATCCTTGTAGTGGCTTAATTGGAACAACCACATCACCACCTGTGAAAGGACTAGAAAATAACCTCTCTCTCTCTCTCTCTCTCTCTCTCTCTCTCTCTCTCTCTCTCTCTCTCTCTCCACGTAACGAGAGATTTGAAAGAAGGGAGAATGGGGAGACAGGGACATTGGTAGACATTGGCAGCCTGTCTTGTACTGATCTTTCAGGTGCTTGTTGATAGGTCAACAGGTTGATGCGTTGTTGGTAAATGACGTCTGAGTGTTGGAGTGTGCCCCTGGCTATCCGTACATAGCAAGAAAACGGTACGGTCTGGTTTCCTTCATTTAAGGAATTTTAAATGATTTATACTTCTACTTAAGTATATTTTAGCAAATACATTTACTTTTGATACTTAAGAATATTTCCAACCAAATACTTTTAGTATTTTACTCGGTGACTTTCACTTTCACTTGAGTCATTTTCTATTAAGCTATCTTTACTTTTACTCAAGTACGAGAATTCAGTACTTTTTCCACCACTGATCTACAGACTGTGTTGGATCATGTTTGACAGAGAGACGGATTCTTTAGCTGTGATAATGTACACTGTGATCTATAGACTGTTGGACCATGTTTCCTCATATGAGACACTGAGGCACAGACAGGATACAGACAGGATACAGACAGGATACAGACAGACAGGATACACACAGGATACAGACAGAACACAGACAGGATACAGACATAACACAGACAGGATTCAGACCGGATACAGACCGGATTCAGACCGGATACAGACTGGATACAGACAGGATTCAGACAGGATTAAGACGGGATACAGACAGGATACAGACATACCACAGACAGGATTCATACCAGATACAGACTGGATTCAGACTGGATTCAGACAGGACCCAGACAGGATACAGACATAACATAGACCGGATACAGACTGGATTCAGACAGCATTCAGACCGGATACAGACAGGACACAGACAGGATACAGACATAACACAGACAGGATTCAGACAGGATACAGACAGGACACAGACAGGATACAGACAAAACACAGACAGGATTCAGACAGGATTCAGACAGGATACAGACAGACAGACACCATAGTCATCATAAAGCATGTATAAGATATCAATATAATAAACACCAAACTCTGGAGTATGAGCTGAACTTACACTGAGGATACACACTTTACGGAGATTAACCTTTGGCTTGATCAGGTGTAGGGCTGTGAAGCAGTGTGTGTTCGTATGCGTAGTAATTATAAAGAACATTTGTGTGTGTGTGTGTGTGTGGTCCTTCATCTCTCTTACATCTCGTTGCATCACTTTGATTTGGGTTGTCCGAGGTAAAATGAGCATTGGGGATACAACAGGAGAACACACACACACACACACACACACACACACACACACACACACACACACACACACACACACACACACACACACCACACACACACACACACACACGCTTCCTAATTCCCATGCATATGAACACACACTGCTTCTCTACCCCAATACAGAGCCCTGCACCTGATCAAACTGTTGGACGAGTTGAGGTGCAAACAGGTTGACAACCATCTGACAGCAGCAGGATAACAGAAAGGTCAACAGGTTGACAACCAGCTGGATGAGCATTTCCTTGTTTGCTTATGGCCTTATACAGTTGGTTGAGAGCAGTCTTAGTGCCAGCATCAGTCTGTGGTGGTAAATAGATGGCTATGAATAATACAGATGAGAACTCTCTTAGTAGATAGTGTTGTCTACAGCTTATCATGAGGTACTCTACCTCAGGCGAGCAATACCTCGAGACTTCTTTAATATTAGACATCGCGCACCAGCTGTTATTGACAAATAGACACACACCACCCAACCCTCGTCTTACCAGACGTAGCTGCTCTGTCACAGAAAAACCCAGCCATGCACAGAAAACCCAGCCATGCACAGAAAACCTAGCCAGCTCTATTTTTTCCATTTCGTCATTCAGCCACGACTCTGTGAAACATAAGATATTACAGTTTTTAATGTCCTGTTGGTGGGATAGTCTGGACCGTAGATAATCCAGTTTATTCTCCAGTGATTGGCTAATAGAACTGATGGTAGTGGTGATTTACTCACTCGCCTACGAATCCTAACAAGGCACCCCGACCTTCTCCCTCTGTATCTCCGCCTTTTCTTCACATGAATGACGGGGATTTGGTCCTGGTCTCCGGAGAAGCAGTATATCCTTCGCGTCGGACTTGTTGTTAAAGAAAAAAAGCTTTATCCAGTTGGAGGTGAGCCATTGCTGTTCTGATGTCTAGAAGCTCTTTTCGGTCATAAGAGACAGTAGCAACAACTTTTGTACAAAATAAGTCACAAAAAATGCAAAAATAATATTACAAAAAATTGCACAGTGGGTTAGGAGCCAGTAGAATGACAGCCATCCCTTCCGGTGCCATTATTATTCAATATTATTCATTATTATTTACTATTATTCATTAATAGTCAATATTATTCATTATTATTATTATTATTATTCATTATTATTTAATTATAATTTAATTATTAATTATTATAATTTAATTATTAGTAGTTTAATTATTATTCATGATTATTCATTAGTATTTACTTATTATTCATTAGTATGTAATAATGATTCATTGTTATTCATTGACATTTAATTATTATTCATTATTAATCATTATTTTTCATTATTATTAGTCCAACGTAACGTATTATCTGACTTGTTGAGCACATTTTTACTCCTGAACTTATTTAGGCTTGCCATAACAGAGGGGTTGAATACCTATTGACTCAAGAATATTTCAGCTTTACATGTTTAATTAATTTTGAAAAAACATAATTCCACTTTTACATACGGGGTATTTTGCCAATGACACAAAATATCAAATTATCTATTTTAAATTCAAGCTTTAACACAACAAAATGTGGGGAAAAAAAGTCAAGGGGTGTGAATACTTTTCCCGAAGGTAACGTTGGTCCTTTTGAAATGGGAACCTTGTTGAATGATACACGTAAAATTGTTAAGGTTCTCCCTTAAAACCTCTTTGGGAAAGGAGTGCCGCTATCGGGACACCTCGACAACATCCGGTGAAATTGCAGAGTGTGAAATTCAGACTACAGTATTATAAATATTTAACTTTCATAAAATCACAAGTGTAATACATCAAAAATTGAAAAAACGCTTAACTTCTTGTTAATCCATCCTCTGTGTCAGATTTCAAAAAGGCTTTACGGTGAAAGCACACCATGCAATTATCTGAGGACAGCGCCCCGCAAAACATATTTCAACCAGACAGGTGCGACACGAATGTCAGAAATAGCGATATAATAAATGCCTTACCTTTGATGATCTTCTGTTGGCACTCCAAAAGGTCCCAGATACATCACAAATGGTCCTTTTGTTCAATAATGTCCTTCTTTATATCCATAGAAACTCAGTTTAGCTGGGGCGCTTCATCAATAATCCACCCAGTTTCCCTCCATCAAAATGCATACAAAATGAACCCAAACGTTACTAATAAACTTTTCCAAACAAGTCAAACAACGTTTTAAATAAAACCTTAGGTACCCTTTTACATAAATAAACGATCAAATTTAAGACGGAGAATCGTTATTGTCTTTACCGGAGAGAAATACCAAAGAACGCGCTCTCATTCACGCGCTTGGAAAAACTACAGCCAATATGGGAGCCACCTAGAAAAACTACAATTTCTGGCTCATTTTTCCAAAAACCAGCCTGAAACTCTTTTTAAAGACTCAAAAAGAAAGGAGGACCAAGGCACTCTTCATATAATTGATTAAAATGCCTTTATTTGTATGGCATCTTCAATAGAAACAAGTTTTTTTTTTTTAAACGACACGTTTCGGCTGCATGGCCTTCGTCAGGGAGTACAATGAAATAATACAATGTCCTCTTTAGAACAGCTTTTCCAATTAGCCCTAATTTGAAGAGGACGTGGTTACAAAATTGATTGGACAACACCTAATAAGCAATACTATACACATTAAAAAGTGAAACACTGTAGCTGTGCCATCGCAAAAAATACAACTCCAAGCTAGAATCACCAGAACACCCAGAAAGGTAGTTCCAACCCCAAACATGACTGGGAGAAGTGTCATGAACAAGAAAGCAATATATTCCATAGTACACTAGAACACAGCCAAACATGAACAACAACAGTCTATAGCTGAGGGCAATTGAGCAAAATGTCCACTAGATGACAGCAAATGGACCTATCACAACCCTACAGGAAGGGTGAGAAATCCATATCTTCATGTAAACCAGGGTATTTAGTGGCCTGTAGTTTGTAAATCCAAAAACTTTCCCTTTGGTTTAGCTGTTTAAGACGGTCCCCTTTTCTAATAGAGGCCGGAACATGATCAATACCCATAGCTTGTAGGGAGGCAGGGTTGCCATGGTGTAAGGACCTGTAGTGCCTTGCCATGGGGTAGTCTTCATTGCCTACCCGTATATGGCGTATTTGTGTTCCGCTAAGCGGTCTTGAAGGCGTCTCTTAGTCCGTCCAATGTAGAACTCCTTGCACTGTGGACATTCCAATCTATAGATGACATGAGTGGTTTTGCAGTTAATGAAATGCTTGACTTAATACTCCATTTTGGAAGCTGTGTCAACAAAATACTTTTTCTGTGCAATATTTCTGCAGTGGTTGCACTGGTTACAATTAACCTCTATGGGCTAGGTGGGACGCTTGCGTCCCACCTACTCAACAGCCAGTTGAATCCTGTGGCGCCTTATTCAAATACCTTAGATATGATATTACTTCAATTTTTCAAAAATATGACTATTTTACACCATTTTAAAGATAAGACTCTCGTTAATCTAACCACACTGTCCGATTTCAAAAAGGCTTTACAACGAAAGCAAAACATTAGATTATGTCAGCAGAGTACCGAGCCAGAAATAATCAGACACCCATTTTTCAAGCTAGCATATAATGTCACAAAAACCAAAACCACAGCTAAATGCAGCACTAACCTTTGATGATCTTCATCAGATGACAACCCTAGGACATTATGTTACACAATACATGCATGTTTTGTTCAATCAAGTTCATATTTATATCAAAAACCAGCTTTTTACATTAGCATGTGACTAGCATGTGACTAGCAACGTTCACAAAAAGCATAACAATTATTTTAAGAATTATAGATACAGAACTCCTCTATGCACTCGATATGTCCGATTTTAAAATAGCTTTTTGGTGAAAGCACATTTTGCAATATTCTCAGTAGATAGCCCGGCATCACAGGGCTAGCTATTTAGACACCCAGCAGTTTTAGCACTCATCAAAGTCAGATTTACTATAAGAAAAATGTTATTACCTTTGTTGTCTTCGTCAGAATGCACTCCCAGGACTTCTACTTCAATAACAAATGTTGGTTTGGTTCAAAATAATCCATCGTTATATCCAAACAGCGGCGTTTTGTTCGTGCGTTCTAGACACTATCCTAAAGGGTAAATAAGGGTGACGAGCATGGCGCAATTCGTGACAAAAGAATTCTAAATATTCCATTACCGTACTTCGAAGCATGTCAACCGCTGTTTAAAATCAATTTTTATGCAATTTTTCTCATAAAAAAGCGATAATATTCCGACCGGGAATCTGCGTTTAGATAAACAGACAAAGGAAAAGAAAGCATTCGGTCGAAGCGGGCACGCGCCTAAGCCCATAGTACTCTGAGTGGCCACTTGCCAAAAGCGATAAAGTGTTTCAGCCAGAGACTGCCTCGATATCGTTCAACTTTTTCCCGGGCTCTGAGACCCTATGGAAGACGTAGGAAGTGTCACGTTATTGCACAGATCCTGAGTCTTCAATAAAAAGAGCCAAGATGAAACACTACTTCTCAGACAGGCCACTTCCTGCTTGAAATCTTCTCAGGTTTTGGCCTGCCATAGGAGTTCTGTTATACTCACAGACACCATTCAAACAGTTTTAGAAACTTTAGGGTGTTTTATTTCCAAAGCCAATAATTATATGCATATTCTAGTTACTGGGCAGGAGTAGTAACCAGATTAAATCGGGTACGTTTTTTATCCAGCCGTGTCAATACTGCCCCCTAGCCCTAACAGGTTTTAAAAGAGCTATTGGGTTTGTGGTCAAGTCAAGTTTTTTGAGAGTCACCCGGAAGATAACTGTGGACTAATTTGTCACTTAGGGTAGGACATCTCTTAAAGCTTATGACTGGTGGCTCAGGAAAGACTTGGCGTAGTAGCGTATCACTTTGGATGATTCCTCAATTATTTGTAATTATTCTTTTAATGTTCTCTGCTTCAGTGCTGTATTTTGTAACAAAATATACTCTCTCTGGTGTATCACGAGGCACTCCCCTTCGCAACAAGTTCTCTCTGTCAAGTAATCCAGCCCTTATAGCTGCATCTTTCAGGACCTGAACGCTGTAGCCCCGATTCAAGAAGCGATTCTCCAATTCAGCAGCTTTGACACTGTAGTCTGTTTCCTGATCGCAAATTATGTGGACTCTTCGTAATTGGCCATATGGAATATTCTCTTTTAGCCTTTTGGGGTGAAAGCTGTCTGCCCTCAGAATGGTATTCCCATCTGTTGGCTTCCTAAAGATTGATGTGTGCAAACAACCTTTGTCATTTTTCCTTTTTACATCAGCATATAACATCTAACATATTACCTATGTTATCATTAACCCTAACCCTTGTTTCTATTGAACATGCCATACAAATAAAGACATTTTAATTAATTATATGAAGAGTGCCTTGGTCCTCCTTTCTTTTTGATGACCAATTCACCTCTTTTACCAAAGAGCACCTTCTGTCTACCAAAATGTACTATTGTGTACCTCAGCAGCGCTTCCCTTCCTCCTCTTTCTTTATAAAGACTATTGACATCTAGTGGAAGCCCTAGAAACTGCAATCTGGAAAGACATAATAAAAGTGATAGCCATTGAAAAAAGTGGTAGGCTGAAATTCTTTTTTGGGGGGGATGGTTTGTCCTCGGGATCTCGCCTGCCATATCAGTTCTGTTATACTCACAGACATAATTTTAACAGTTGTCGAAACTTTAGAGTGTTTCCTATCTAAATCTACCAATTATATGCATATCCTAGCTTCTGGACCTGAGTAACAGGCAGTTTACTTTGGGCACGCTTTTCATCTGGACGTCAAAATACTGCCCAGTACCCAAACAAGTTAACCCCCCCCCCAAAAAATGGAGATGGCATGTAGCTCTGACAGACAGATCAATGCGTGTTTGATGTCAGATTTCTCTCCAATGTTCATGAATGAAAGATGATAACTCTTTAAATATGTATTGATCATCCATGAGAGAGACGAGACCGTCATTAGAATACTGATCAAATATTTACTAACCAATCAGAAACCTTCTGAGGGTTAAATCGTTACCCCGAGAAACTAGATTCCAATATTGTCTCCAGTAATACCTGGCTAACACACACACACACACACACACACACACACACACACACACACACACACACACACACACACACACACACACACACACACACACACACACACACACACACACACACACACACACACACACACACACACCGTGCACTCAGTCACGAGCAATACACACAAACGTAAAACTACTGTGACAGTGTAATTTCCCACAATAGGTTATAAATACACACTACAAACAGACCAATAGGTTATAAATACACACAGACCAATAGGATATAAATACACACAGACCAATAGGTTATAAATACACACAGACCAATAGGATATAAATACACATAGACCAATAGGATATAAATACACACTACACACAGACCAATAGGTTATAAATACACACTACACACAGACCAATAGGATATAAATACACACTACACACAGACAAATAGGATATAAATACACACAAACCAATAGGTTATAAATACACACAGACCAATAGGATATAAATACACACAGACCAAATGGATATAAATACACACAGACCAATAGGATATAAATACACACTACACACAGACCAATAGGATATAAATACACACAGACCAATAGGATATAAATACACACTACACACAGACCAATAGGTTATAACTACACACAGACCAATAGGATATAAATACACACAGACCAATAGGATATAAATACACACTACACACAGACAAATAGGATATAAATACACACAGACCAATAGGATATAAATACACACTACACACAGACCAATAGGATATAAATACACACTACACACAGACCAATAGGATATAAATACACACAGACCAATAGGATATAAATACACACAGACCAATAGGATATAAATACACACAGACCAATAGGTTATAAATACACACAGACCAATAGGATATAAATACACACAGACAAATAGGATATAAATACACACAGACCAATAGGTTATAAATACACACAGACCAATAGGATATAAATACACACAGACCAATAGGTTATAAATACAAACTACACACAGACCAATAGGATATAACTACACACAGACCAATAGGTTATAAATACACACTACACACAGACCAATAGGATATAAATACACACTACACACAGACCAATAGGATATAAATACACACAGACCAATAGGATGTAAATACACACAGACCAATAGGTTATAAATACACACTACACACAGACCAATAGGATATAAATACACACAGACCAATAGATTATAAATACACACTACACACAGACCAATAGGTTATAAATACACACAGACCAATAGGTTATAAATACACACAGACCAATATGATATAAATACACACAGACCAATAGGTTATACATACACACTACACACAGACCAATAGGTTATAAATACACACAGACCAATATGTTATAAATACACACAGACCAATAGGATATAAATACACACTACACACAGACCAATAGGTCATAAATACACACAGACCAATATGATATAAATACACACAGACCAATAGGATATAAATACACACTACACACAGACCAATAGGATATAAATACACAATACACACAGACCAATAGGTTATAAATACACACTACACACAGACCAATAGGATATGAATACACACAGACCAATAGGTTATAAATACACACAGAACAATAGGATATAAATACACACAGACCAATAGGTTATAAATACACACAGACCAATAGGATATAAATACACACTACACACAGACCAATAGGATATAAATACACACAGACAAATAGGATATAAATACACACAGACCAATAGGTTATTAATACACACAGACCAATAGGATATAAATACACACAGACCAATAGGTTATAAATACACACTACACACAGACCAATAGGATATAACTACACACAGACCAATAGGTTATAAATACACACTACACACAGACCAATAGGATATAAATACACACTACACACAGACCAATAGGATATAAATACACACAGACCAATAGGATGTAAATACACACAGACCAATAGGTTATAAATACACACTACACACAGACCAATAGGATATAAATACACACAGACCAATAGGTTATAAATACACACTACACACAGACCAATAGGTTATAAATACACACAGACCAATAGGTTAGAAATACACACAGACCAAAATGATATAAATACACACAGACCAATAGGTTATACATACACACTACACACAGACCAATAGGTTATAAATACACACAGACCAATATGTTATAAATACACACAGACCAATAGGATATAAATACACACTACACACAGACCAATAGGTCATAAATACACACAGACCAATATGATATAAATACACACAGACCAATAGGATATAAATACACACTACACACAGACCAATAGGATATAAATACACAATACACACAGACCAATAGGTTATAAATACACACTACACACAGACCAATAGGATATAAATACACACAGACCAATAGGATATAAATACACACAGACCAATAGGATATAAATACACACAGACCAATAGGTTATAAATACACAATACACACAGACCAATACTGAGATAAATACACACTACACACAGACCAATAGGATATAAATACACACAGACCAATAGGATATAAATACACACAGACCAATAGGTTATAAATACACACAGACCAATAGGTTATAAATACACACTACACACAGACCAATAGGTTATAAATACACACAGACCAATAGGTTATAAATACACACTACACACAGACCAATAGGGTATAAATACACACAGACCAATAGGATATAAATACACACAGACCAATAGGATATAAATACACACAGACCAATAGGTTATAAATACACACAGACCAATAGGATATAAATACACACTACACACAGAGCAATAGGATATAAATACACACAGACAAATAGGATATAAATACACACAGACCAATAGGTTATAAATACACACAGACCAATAGGATATAAATACACACAGACCAATAGGTTATAAATACAAACTACACACAGACCAATAGGATATAACTACACACAGACCAATAGGTTATAAATACACACTACACACAGACCAATAGGATATAAATACACACTACACACAGACCAATAGGATATAAATACACACAGACCAATAGGATGTAAATACACACTGACCAATAGGTTATAAATACACACTACACACAGACCAATAGGATATAAATACACACAGACCAATAGATTATAAATACACACTACACACAGACCAATAGGTTATAAATACACACAGACCAATAGGTTATAAATACACACAGACCAATATGATATAAATACACACAGACCAATAGGTTATACATACACACTACACACAGACCAATAGGTTATAAATACACACAGACCAATATGTTATAAATACACACAGACCAATAGGATATAAATACACACTACACACAGACCAATAGGTCATAAATACACACAGACCAATATGATATAAATACACACAGACCAATAGGATATAAATACACACTACACACAGACCAATAGGATATAAATACACAATACACACAGACCAATAGGTTATAAATACACACTACACACAGACCAATAGGATATGAATACACACAGACCAATAGGTTATAAATACACACAGACCAATAGGATATAAATACACACAGACCAATAGGTTATAAATACACACAGACCAATAGGATATAAATACACACTACACACAGACCAATAGGATATAAATACACACAGACAAATAGGATATAAATACACACAGACCAATAGGTTATTAATACACACAGACCAATAGGATATAAATACACACAGACCAATAGGTTATAAATACACACTACACACAGACCAATAGGATATAACTACACACAGACCAATAGGTTATAAATACACACTACACACAGACCAATAGGATATAAATACACACTACACACAGACCAATAGGATATAAATACACACAGACCAATAGGATGTAAATACACACAGACCAATAGGTTATAAATACACACTACACACAGACCAATAGGATATAAATACACACAGACCAATAGGTTATAAATACACACTACACACAGACCAATAGGTTATAAATACACACAGACCAATAGGTTAGAAATACACACAGACCAAAATGATATAAATACACACAGACCAATAGGTTATACATACACACTACACACAGACCAATAGGTTATAAATACACACAGACCAATATGTTATAAATACACACAGACCAATAGGATATAAATACACACTACACACAGACCAATAGGTCATAAATACACACAGACCAATATGATATAAATACACACAGACCAATAGGATATAAATACACACTACACACAGACCAATAGGATATAAATACACAATACACACAGACCAATAGGTTATAAATACACACTACACACAGACCAATAGGATATAAATACACACAGACCAATAGGATATAAATACACACAGACCAATAGGATATAAATACACACAGACCAATAGGATATAAATACACACAGACCAATAGGTTATAAATACACAATACACACAGACCAATACTGAGATAAATACACACTACACACAGACCAATAGGATATAAATACACACAGACCAATAGGATATAAATACACACAGACCAATAGGTTATAAATACACACAGACCAATAGGTTATAAATACACACTACACACAGACCAATAGGTTATAAATACACACAGACCAATTGGTTATAAATACACACTACACACAGACCAATAGGGTATAAATACACACAGACCAATAGGATATAAATACACACAGACCAATAGGATATAAATACACACAGACCAATAGGTTATAAATACACACAGACCAATAGGATATAAATACACACTACACACAGAGCAATAGGATATAAATACACACAGACAAATAGGATATAAATACACACAGACCAATAGGTTATAAATACACACAGACCAATAGGATATAAATACACACAGACCAATAGGTTATAAATACACACTACACACAGACCAATAGGATATAACTACACACAGACCAATAGGTTATAAATACACACTACACACAGACCAATAGGATATAAATACACACTACACACAGACCAATAGGATATAAATACACACAGACCAATAGGATGTAAATACACACAGACCAATAGGTTATAAATACACACTACACACAGACCAATAGGATATAAATACACACTACACACAGACCAATAGGATATAAATACACACAGACCAATAGATTATAAATACACACTACACACAGACCAATAGGTTATAAATACACACAGACCAATAGGTTATAAATACACACAGACCAATATGATATAAATACACACAGACCAATAGGTTATACATACACACTACACACAGACCAATAGGTTATAAGTACACACAGACCAATATGTTATAAATACACACAGACCAATAGGATATAAATACACACTACACACAGACCAATAGGTCATAAATACACACAGACCAATATGATATAAATACACACAGACCAATAGGATATAAATACACACTACACACAGACCAATAGGATATAAATACACAATACACACAGACCAATAGGTTATAAATACACACTACACACAGACCAATAGGATATGAATACACACAGACCAATAGGTTATAAATACACACAGACCAATAGGATATAAATACACACAGACCAATAGGTTATAAATACACACAGACCAATAGGATATAAATACACACTACACACAGACCAATAGGATATAAATACACACAGACAAATAGGATATAAATACACACAGACCAATAGGTTATAAATACACACAGACCAATAGGATATAAATACACACAGACCAATAGGTTATAAATACACACTACACACAGACCAATAGGATATAACTACACACAGACCAATAGGTTATAAATATACACTACACACAGACCAATAGGATATAAATACACACTACACACAGACCAATAGGATATAAATACACACAGACCAATAGGATGTAAATACACACAGACCAATAGGTTATAAATACACACTACACACAGACCAATAGGATATAAATACACACAGACCAATAGGTTATAAATACACACTACACACAGACCAATAGGTTATAAATACACACAGACCAATAGGTTAGAAATACACACAGACCAATATGATATAAATACACACAGACCAATAGGTTATACATACACACTACACACAGACCAATAGGTTATAAATACACACAGACCAATATGTTATAAATACACACAGGCCAATAGGATATAAATACACACTACACACAGACCAATAGGTCATAAATACACACAGACCAATATGATATAAATACACACAGACCAATAGGATATAAATACACACTACACACAGACCAATAGGATATAAATACACAATACACACAGACCAATAGGTTAGAAATACACACTACAAACAGACCAATAGGATATAAATACACACAGACCAATAGGATATAAATACACAAAGACCAATAGGATATAAATACACACAGACCAATAGGATATAAATACACACAGACCAATAGGTTATAAATACACAATACACACAGACCAATAGGAGATAAATACACACTACACACAGACCAATAGGATATAAATACACACAGACCAATAGGATATAAATACACACAGACCAATAGGTTATAAATACACACAGACCAATAGGTTATAAATACACACTACACACAGACCAATAGGTTATAAATACACACAGACCAATTGGTTATAAATACACACTACACACAGACCAATAGGGTATAAATACATACATACCAATAGGATATAAATACACACAGACCAATAGGATATAAATACACACAGACCAATAGGTTATAAATACACACAGACCAATAGGATATAAATACACACTACACACAGACCAATAGGATATAAATACACACAGACAAATAGGATATAAATACACACAGACCAATAGGTTATAAATACACACAGACCAATAGGATATAAATACACACAGACCAATAGGTTATAAATACACACTACACACAGACCAATAGGATATAACTACACACAGACCAATAGGTTATAAATACACACTACACACAGACCAATAGTATATAAATACACACTACACACAGACCAATAGGATATAAATACACACAGACCAATAGGATGTAAATACACACAGACCAATAGGTTATAAATACACACTACACACAGACCAATAGGATATAAATACACACAGACCAATAGGTTATAAATACACACTACACACAGACCAATAGGTTATAAATACACACAGACCAATAGGTTATAAATACACACAGACCAATAGGAGATAAATACACACTACACACAGACCAATAGGATATAAATACACACAGACCAATAGGATATAAATACACACAGACCAATAGGATGTAAATACACACAGACCAATAGGTTATAAATACACACTACACACAGCCAGGACCACAGCCTAGGTGTATAAATACACACAGACCAATAGGTTATAAATACACACAGACCAATAGGAGATAAATACACACTACACACAGACCAATAGGATATAAATACACACAGACCAATAGGATATAAATACACACAGACCAATAGGTTATAAATACACACAGACCAATAGGTTATAAATACACACTACACACAGACCAATAGGTTATAAATACACACAGACCAATAGGATATAAATACACAGACCAATAGGTTATAACTACACACAGACCAATAGGTTATAACTACACACAGACCAATAGGTTATAAATACACACAGACCAATAGGTTATAAATACACACTACACACAGACCAATAGGTTATAAATACACACAGACCAATAGGTTATAAATACACACAGACCAATAGGATATAAATACACACAGACCAGTAGGGTAGAAATACACACAGACCAATAGGATATAAATACACACAGACCAATAGGTATAAATACACACTACACACAGACCAATAGGGTATAAATACACACAGACCAATAGGATATAAATACACACAGACCAATAGGATATAAACACACACAGACCAATAGGGTATAAATACACACTACACACAGACCAATAGGGTATAAATACACACAGACCAATAGTATATAAATACACACAGACCAATAGGATATAAATACACACAGACCAATAGGATATAAATACACACAGACCAATAGGATATAAATACACACAGACCAATAGGTTATAAATACACACAGACCAATAGGATATAAATACACACTACACACAGACCAATAGGATATAACTACACACAGACCAATAGGATATAATACACACTGACCAATAGGTTATAAATACACACTACACACAGACCAATAGGATATAAATACACACAGACCAATAGGGTATAAATACACACAGACAAATAGGTTATAAATACACACTACACACAGACCAATAGGATATAAATACACACAGACCAATAGGATATAAATACACACAGACCAATAGGATATAAATACACACTACACACAGACCAATAGGATATAAATACACACAGACCAATAGGATATAACTACACACAGACCAATAGGTTATAAATACACACAGACCAATAGGGTATAAATACACACAGACCAATAGGTTATAACTACACACAGACTAATAGGTTATAAATACACACAGACCAATAGGTTATAAATACACACTACACACAGACCAATAGGTTATAAATACACACAGACCAATAGGTTATAAATACACACAGACCAATAGGTTATAAATACACACTACACACAGACCAATAGGTTATAAATACACACAGACCAATAGGTTATAAATACACACAGACCAATAGGTTATAAATACACACTACACACAGACCAATAGGTTATAAATACACACAGACCAATAGGATATAAATACACACATACCAATAGGATATAAATAAACACAGACCAATAGGATATAAATACACACAGACCAATAGTTTATAAATACACACAGACCAATAGGATATAAATACACACTACACACAGACCAATAGGATATAAATACACACAGACCAATAGGTTATAAATACACACTACACACAGACCAATAGGTTATAAATACACACAGACCAATTGGTTATAAATACACACTACACACAGACCAATAGGGTATAAATACACACAGACCAATAGGATATAAATACACACAGACCAATAGGATATAAATACTCACAGACCAATAGGGTATAAATACACACTACACACAGACCAATAGGTTATAAATACACACAGACCAATAGGATATAAATACACACAGAACAATAGGTTATAAATACACACAGACCAATAGGATATAAATACACACTACACACAGACCAATAGGATATAACTACACACAGACCAATAGGATATAAATACACACTGACCAATAGGTTATAAATACACACTACACACAGACCAATAGGATATAAATACACACAGACCAATAGGGTATAAATACACACAGACCAATAGGTTATAAATACACACTACACACAGACCAATAGGATATAAATACACACAGACCAATAGGATATAAATACACACAGACCAATAGGATATAAATACACACTACACACAGACCAATAGGATATAAATACACACAGACCAATAGGATATAACTACACACAGACCAATAGGTTATAAATACACACAGACAAATAGGTTATAAATACACACAGACCAATAGGTTATAAATACACACTACACACAGACCAATAGGTTATAAATACACACTACACACAGACCAATAGGATATAAATACACACAGACCAATAGGATATAAATACACACAGACCAATAGGATATAAATACACACTACACACAGACCAATAGGATATAAATACACACAGACCAATAGGATATAAATACACACAGACCAATAGGATATAAATACACACAGACCAATAGGTTATAAATACACACAGACCAATAGGATATAAATACACACTACACACAGACCAATAGGATATAAATACACACAGACAAATAGGATATAAATACACACAGACCAATAGGTTATAAAAACACACAGACCAATAGGATATAAATACACACAGACCAATAGGTTATAAATACACACTACACACAGACCAATAGGATATAACTACACACAGACCAATAGGTTATAAATACACACTACACACAGACCAATAGGATATAAATACACACTACACACAGACCAATAGGATATAAATACACACAGACCAATAGGATGTAAATACACACAGACCAATAGGTTATAAATACACACTACACACAGACCAATAGGATATAAATACACACAGACCAATAGGATATAAATACACACAGACCAATAGGATATAAATACACACTACACACAGACCAATAGGATATAAATACACACAGACCAATAGGATATAAATACACACAGACCAATAGGATATAAATACACACAGACCAATAGGTTATAAATACACACAGACCAATAGGATATAAATACACACTACACACAGACCAATAGGATATAAATACACACAGACAAATAGGATATAAATACACACAGACCAATAGGTTATAAAAACACACAGACCAATAGGATATAAATACACACAGACCAATAGGTTATAAATACACACTACACACAGACCAATAGGATATAACTACACACAGACCAATAGGTTATAAATACACACTACACACAGACCAATAGGATATAAATACACACTACACACAGACCAATAGGATATAAATACACAAAGACCAATAGGATGTAAATACACACAGACCAATAGGTTATAAATACACACTACACACAGACCAATAGGATATAAATACACACAGACCAATAGGTTATAAATACACACTACACACAGACCAATAGGTTATAAATACACACAGACCAATAGGTTATAAATACACACAGACCAATATGATATAAATACACACAGACCAATAGGTTATACATACACACTACACACAGACCAATAGGTTATAAATACACACAGACCAATATGTTATAAATACACAAAGACCAATAGGATATAAATACACACTACACACAGACCAATAGGTCATAAATACACACAGACCAATATGATATAAATACACACAGACCAATAGGATATAAATACACACTACACACAGACCAATAGGATATAAATACACAATACACACAGACCAATAGGTTATAAATACACACTACACACAGACCAATAGGATATGAATACACACAGACCAATAGGATATAAATACACACAGACCAATAGGTTATAAATACACACAGACCAATAGGATATAAATACACACTACACACAGACCAATAGGATATAAATACACACAGACAAATAGGATATAAATACACACAGACCAATAGGTTATAAATACACACAGACCAATAGGATATAAATACACACAGACCAATAGGTTATAAATACACACTACACACAGACCAATAGGATATAACTACACACAGACCAATAGGTTATAAATACACACTACACACAGACCAATAGGATATAAATACACACTACACACAGACCAATAGGATATAAATACACACAGACCAATAGGATGTAAATACACACAGACCAATAGGTTATAAATACACACTACACACAGACCAATAGGATATAAATACACACAGACCAATAGGTTATAAATACACACTACACACAGACCAATAGGTTATAAATACACACAGACCAATAGGTTAGAAATACACACAGACAGATATGATATAAATACACACAGACCAATAGGTTATACATACACACTACACACAGACCAATAGGTTATAAATACACACAGACCAATATGTTATAAATACACACAGACCAATAGGATATAAATACACACTACACACAGACCACTAGGTCATAAAAACACACACCAATATGATATAAATACACACAGACCAATAGGATATAAATACACACTACACACAGACCAATAGGATATAAATATACAATACACACAGACCACTAGGTTATAAATACACACTACACACAGACCAATAGGATATAAATACACACAGACCAATATGATATAAATACACACAGACCAATAGGATATAAATACACACAGACCAATATGATATAAATACACACAGACCAATAGGTTATAAATACACAATACACACAGACCAATAGGTTATAAATACACACTACACACAGACCAATAGGATATAAATACACACAGACCAATAGGTTATAAATACACACAGACCAATAGGATATAAATACACACAGACCAATAGGATATAAATACACACAGACCAATAGGTTATAAATACACACAGACCAATAGGAGATAAATACACACTACACACAGACCAATAGGATATAAATACACACAGACCAATAGGATATAAATACACACAGACCAATAGGTTATAAATACACACAGACCAATGGGTTATAAATACACACTACACACAGACCAATAGGTTATAAATACACACAGACCAATAGGATATAAATACACAGACCAATAGGTTATAACTACACACAGACCAATAGGTTATAACTACACACAGACCAATAGGTTATAAATACACACAGACCAATAGGTTATAAATACACACTACACACAGACCAATAGGTTATAAATACACACAGACCAATAGGTTATAAATACACACAGACCAATAGGATATAAATACACACAGACCAGTAGGGTAGAAATACACACAGACCAATAGGATATAAATACACACAGACCAATAGGTATAAATACACACTACACACAGACCAATAGGGTATAAATACACACAGACCAATAGGATATAAATACACACAGACCAATAGGATATAAACACACACAGACCAAAAGGGTATAAATACACACTACACACAGACCAATAGGGTATAAATACACACAGACCAATTGTATATAAATACACACAGACCAATAGGATATAAATACACACAGACCAATAGGATATAAATACACACAGACCAATAGGATATAAATACACACAGACCAATAGGTTATAAATACACACAGACCAATAGGATATAAATACACACTACACACAGACCAATAGGATATAACTACACACAGACCAATAGGATATAAATACACACAGACCAATAGGATATAAATACACACAGACCAGTAGGGTAGAAATACACACAGACCAATAGGATATAAATACACACAGACCAATAGGTATAAATACACACTACACACAGACCAATAGGGTATAAATACACACAGACCAATAGGATATAAATACACACAGACCAATAGGATATAAACACACACAGACCAATAGGGTATAAATACACACTACACACAGACCAATAGGGTATAAATACACACAGACCAATAGTATATAAATACACACAGACCAATAGGATATAAATACACACAGACCAATAGGATATAAATACACACAGACCAATAGGATATAAATACACACAGACCAATAGGTTATAAATACACACAGACCAATAGGATATAAATACACACTACACACAGACCAATAGGATATAACTACACACAGACCAATAGGATATAATACACACTAACCAATAGGTTATAAATACACACTACACACAGACCAATAGGATATAAATACACACAGACCAATAGGGTATAAATACACACAGACAAATAGGTTATAAATACACACTACACACAGACCAATAGGATATAAATACACACAGACCAATAGGATATAAATACACACAGACCAATAGGATATAAATACACACTACACACAGACCAATAGGATATAAATACACACAGACCAATAGGATATAACTACACACAGACCAATAGGTTATAAATACACACAGACCAATAGGGTATAAATACACACAGACCAATAGGTTATAACTACACACAGACTAATAGGTTATAAATACACACAGACCAATAGGTTATAAATACACACTACACACAGACCAATAGGTTATAAATACACACAGACCAATAGGTTATAAATACACACAGACCAGTAGGTTATAAATACACACTACACACAGACCAATAGGTTATAAATACACACAGACCAATAGGTTATAAATACACACAGACCAATAGGTTATAAATACACACTACACACAGACCAATAGGTTATAAATACACACAGACCAATAGGATATAAATACACACAGACCAATAGGATATAAATACACACAGACCAATAGGATATAAATACACACAGACCAATAGGTTATAAATACACACAGACCAATAGGATATAAATACACACTACACACAGACCAATAGGATATAAATACACACAGACCAATAGTTTATAAATACACACTACACACAGACCAATAGGTTATAAATACACACAGACCAATTGGTTATAAAAACACACTACACACAGACCAATAGGGTATAAATACACACAGACCAATAGGATATAAATACACACAGACCAATAGGATATAAATACACACAGACCAATAGGGTATAAATACACACTACACACAGACCAATAGGTTATAAATACACACAGACCAATAGGATATAAATACACACAGACCAATAGGTTATAAATACACACAGACCAATAGGATATAAATACACACTACACACAGACCAATAGGATATAACTACACACAGACCAATAGGATATAAATACACACTGACCAATAGGTTATAAATACACACTACACACAGACCAATAGGATATAAATACACACAGACCAATAGGGTATAAATACACACAGACCAATAGGTTATAAATACACACTACACACAGACCAATAGGATATAAATACACACAGACCAATAGGATATAAATACACACAGACCAATAGGATATAAATACACACTACACACAGACCAATAGGATATAAATACACACAGACCAATAGGATATAACTACACACAGACCAATAGGTTATAAATACACACAGACCAATAGGTTATAAATACACACAGACCAATAGGTTATAAATACACACTACACACAGACCAATAGGTTATAAATACACACTACACACAGACCAATAGGATATAAATACACACAGACCAATAGGATATAAATACACACAGACCAATAGGATATAAATACACACTACTCACAGACCAATAGGATATAAATACACACAGACCAATAGGTTATAAATACACACAGACCAATAGGTTATAAATACACACAGACCAATAGGTTATAACTACACACAGACCAATAGGTTATAAATACACACAGACCAATAGGTTATAAATACACACTACACACAGACCAATAGGTTATAAATACACACAGACCAATAGGTTATAAATACACACAGACCAATACGTTATAAATACACACTACACACAGAACAATAGGTTATAAATACACACAGACCAATAGGTTATAAATACACACTGCACACAGACCAATAGGTTGTAAATACACAGTGACCAATAGGATATAATTACACACAGACCAATAGGATGTAAATACACACAGACCAATAGGATATAAATACACACAGACCAATAGGTTATAAATACACACAGACCAATAGGATATAAATACACACAGACCAATAGGTTATAAATACACACTACACACAGACCAATAGGATATAAATACACACAGACCAATAGGATATAAATACACACAGACCAATAGGTTATAAATACACACTACACACAGACCAATAGGATATAAATACACACAGACCAATAGGTTATAAATACACACTACACACAGACCAATAGGTTATAAATACACACAGACCAATTGGTTATAAATACACACTACACACAGACCAATAGGATATAAATACACACAGACCAATAGGTTATAAATACACACAGACCAATAGGTTATAAATACACACAGACCAATAGGTTATAAATACACACTACACACACAAAAACACGATCTGACACAATGTTTACATTTACATCAGAACCCGATGTTTGTCCCCAGAGGGGGATAAAAAACATACATGTATTGGTAGTTACGTTTAGTCATTCATTCCCAGTAGTTGAGTTAAGGTTTGGGAAAGACTTAAACATTATATATATATTTTAATGAGTGCCTAGCACTGGGATTGAACTGGGGAGCCTCGGGAGCAGGAGTTCATGACTTACTCCCATCCACCATCCCCGTCCACATAGCAAGCCACAAGACTACTTGGTGGCAACAGCCCTCACCGTTGCCCCTAGTGGCCGGTTTTGAAGAAGAGTCTAATTTAGACTAGTTTTTTATTATAGTCCAATTTAGTATAGTCCAATTTAGCATAGTCCAATTTAGCATAGTCCAGTTTATTACAGTCCAATTTATTATAGTCCAATTTAGCATAGTCCAATTTAGCATAGTCCAATTTAGCATAGTCCAGTTTATTACAGTCCAATTTAGCATAGTCCAATTTAGTATAGTCCAATTTAGTCGAGTCCAATTTAGTATAGTCCAATTTAGCATAGTCCAGTTTATTACAGTCGAATTTATTATAGTCCAATTTAGCATAGTCCAATTTAGCATAGTCCAGTTTATTACAGTCCAATTTAGCATAGTCCAATTTAGTATAGTCCAATTTAATCGAGTCCAATTTAATCAAGTGCAATTTAGTATAGTCCAATTTAGTACGGTCCATTTTAGTACAGTCTAACTTAGTCAAGTCCAATCGAGTTTAGTCAATTCAGTTGAGTCATAGTTGCTTTATTAGTCTAGCCCTGCAAAACACAACACTCAGTATCACAGGAGTTCCCAATTATATTACACAGTCACCTGGAGAGAGGCTGGACTCAACATTACTATCATACCACTCATTATATTATATTACACAGTCACCTGGAGAGAGGCTGGACTCAACATTACTATCATACCACTCATTATATTATATTACACAGTCACCTGGAGAGAGGCTGGACTCAACATTACTATCATACCACTCATTATATTATATTACACAGTCACCTGGAGAGAGGCTGGACTCAACATTAATATCACACCACTCATTATATTATATTACACAGTCACCTGGAGAGAGGCTGGACTCAACATTACTATCATACCACTCATTATATTATATTACACAGTCACCTGGAGAGAGGCTGGACTCAACATTACTATCATACCACTCATTATATTATATTACACAGTCACCTGGAGAGAGGCTGGACTCAACATTACTATCATACCACTCATTATATTATATTACACAGTCACCTGGAGAGAGGCTGGACTCAACATTACTATCATACCACTCATTATATTATATTACACAGTCACCTGGAGAGAGGCTGGACTCAACGTTACTATCATACCACTCATTATATTATATTACACAGTCACCTGGAGAGAGGCTGGACTCAACATTACTATCATACCACTCATTATATTATATTACACAGTCACCTGGAGAGAGGCTGGACTCAACATTACTATCATACCACTCATTATATTATATTACACAGTCACCTGGAGAGAGGCTGGACTCAACATTAATATCACACCACTCATTATATTATATTACACAGTCACCTGGAGAGAGGCTGGACTCAACATTACTATCATACCACTCATTATATTATATTACACAGTCACCTGGAGAGAGGCTGGACTCAACATTACTATCATACCACTCATTATATTATATTACACAGTCACCTGGAGAGAGGCTGGACTCAACATTACTATCATACCACTCATTATATTATATTACACAGTCACCTGGAGAGAGGCTGGACTCAACATTACTATCATACCACTCATTATATTATATTACACAGTCACCTGGAGAGAGGCTGGACTCAACGTTACTATCATACCACTCATTATATTATATTACACAGTCACCTGGAGAGAGGCTGGACTCAACATTACTATCATACCACTGATTATATTATATTACACAGTCACCTGGAGAGAGGCTGGACTCAACATTACTATCATACCACTCATTATATTATATTACACAGTCACCTGGAGAGAGGCTGGACTCAACGTTAATATCACACACTCATTATGTGGGTTATTGTAGTCACAATCTCTCCCCCCATGTACTCTGTTAATTCTCTCTCCCTGGACCAGCCTGTTCCTGTTTCCCCCTCCGGGACGAACCATTCATATATTCCAGGGGGGGGGGGGGGGGTGACCTCATTCTTATTCCAACCTCAAATACATGGTTCTGCTGCCGTGGCCCTTCTATGCTGTTAATGGTCTAGCTTGGTCCGACCGGTGTGTGTGTGGTGTGTGTGTGTGTGGTGTGTGTGTGTGTGTGTGTGTGTGTGTGTCTGTCGTAACGGCCGGCAGCGGACTGATTAGATTTTGATTAGCTAGCGTTAGCGGAGGCTAGCTCCTACCTGCTGGGACACGAGATGAGAGGGGAGGGCAGGGGGGTGGAGGTTGGCAGGATGGCAGGAGGGCAGGAGGGCAGGAGGGAGGGCAGGAGGGCAGGAGGGTGGAGGTTGGCAGGACGGCAGGGGGATGGAGGGAGGGAGGGAGGGAGGGAGGGAGGGAGGGAGGGAGGGAGGGAGGGAGGGAGTAATTGACCTGCTCTCCTCCTCCTATAAAGTTATTCATCCTCTGTTTCCTCTGTTGTTTGGAAACAGCAACGACAGCATTTTTAGCCCACGGCCAAGAAGGAGGCCATGATTTAACCACATAGACTTACAAACAAGCAAGCACACACACACACACACACACACACACACACACACACACACACACACACACACACACACACACACACACACACACACACACACACACACACACACACACACACACACACACACACACACACACACACACACCACACACACACACAATGTATCTCTCCTCCCCCTCTAACTGGACCTCTGGACTGCAGACCGGTGTATGTACTTCTAATGGAGGGAGACAGTGTAAAACTACAATTACTGAAAACTGCAGGTCTGCACATTCCAGTAATTGATTCAACAGGGAGAGAGGGAGGGAGGGAGGGAGGGAGGGAGGGAGGGAGGGAGGGAGGGAGGGAGGGAGGGAGGGAGGGAGGGAGGGAGGGAGGGAGGGAGGGAGGGAGGGAGGGACTTGCAAAACAAGATTTCACCCAATGGAGCAAGCACCCAATTGAAATCTTGCATCCAGAGTTCTGTAAGATCCTTCTACATGTCCAGAGGAAAACTACAAACAAGGCATGCAGGGCAGAATCAGGCCAATATCCACTAATAATACAAATGAAAAAAAGTAGGAATTTAAGTTTTGTAAACATCTAAAATACAGTGACCCCCTCTCATATCATTACCTGTGCCCTGCAATGCCAAGAGCTGAGCAAAGAAAAGAGTCCCCTCATCCAGCTGGTCCTGGGGCTGAGTTCACAAACCTGTTCTACTAACACACTGAAGCCTCAGGACCCTCATCCAGCTGGTCCTGGGGCTGAGTTCACAAACCTGTTCTACTAACACACTGAAGCCTCAGGACCCTCATCCAGCTGGTCCTGGGGCTGAGTTCACTAACCTGTTCTACTAACACACTGAAGCCTCAGGACCCTCATCCAGCTGGTCCTGGGGCTGAGTTCACTAACCTGTTCTACTAACACACTGAAGCCTCAGGACCCTCATCCAGCTGGTCCTGGGGCTGAGTTCACAAACCTGTTCTACTAACACACTGAAGCCTCAGGACCCTCATCCAGCTGGTCCTGGGGCTGAGTTCACTAACCTGTTCTACTAACACACTGAAGCCTCAGGACCCTCATCCAGCTGGTCCTGGGGCTGAGTTCACTAACCTGTTCTACTAACACACTGAAGCCTCACGACCAGAACATCAAATCAATCAGAATAAAACTAATTACAACACAGTCAAAACAAAACTACATTGCTTATTGGGAAACACAAGCACAAGCACAAAGCAAAATGCAGTGCTATCTGGCCCTAAATCAACAGTACACCGTTGGCTAACTATTTGACCATGGTTACTGATCAAAACCTTAGAAAAACCTTGACAAAGTCCTGGCTCAGTGAGCACAGCCTTGCCATTGAGAAGGGTAGACACAGGAAAACCTGGCTCCCTGTAGAGGAAAGGCTGTGCAACCACTGCACCACAGCAGAACCTGTGACAGAGCTGCATTTCCTGACAAAATGTCAACAATATAAAACAATTCGATGGTTTCAAAGACCTCTCTGATGAGGACAGGCTACCCGTCCTGTTGGGGGAGGAAGCAGAGAGCTGTGGGTTGGCAGCGCACTACATTGCTGCCTGCCATAAGATGAGGGACAGTGTCTGACAGACCAATAAACCTGCCCATGTCCTCTACTGTATGATTATTGTTATTGTTCAATGTGTTGGTTATTTTGACCCTTGGTTATTGTTGTTACTGTTGTCCCGTTAAAAATATTGATTATTATTATTAATTATCTTAATATTGTAAGTGTATCAATTACTCTCCAAAGTAAGCTTTGGCAATATGTACAGTGTTACATCATAGCAATAAAACAAATTGAATTGAAAAATTGAGAGAGAGAGAGATGGAGGAAGGAGAGAGAGAGGAGGGGGAGAGAAAGAAAGATGGAAGGAGAGATGTGTTTCTGCAGGTCCACTTTTCTCCCCAGTCAGGTGGTCCAAGCTGAAGATACAGCATGGTGACTGTAGGGCCACTTTTCTCCCCAGTCAGGTGGTTCAAGCTGAAGATACAGCATGGTGGACTATAGGGCCACTTTTCTCCCCAGTCAGGTGGTCCAAGCTGAAGATACAGCATGGTGACTGTAGGCTTTTCTCCCCAGTCAGGTGGTTCAAGCTGAAGACACAGCATGGTGACTGTAGGCTTTTCTCCCCAGTCAGGTGGTCCAAGCTGAAGATACAGCATGGTGGACTGTAGGCTTTTCTCCCCAGTCAGGTGGTTCAAGCTGAAGACACAGCATGGTGACTGTAGGCTTTTCTCCCCAGTCAGGTGGTCCAAGCTGAAGATACAGCATGGTGGACTGTAGGCTTTTCTCCCCAGTCAGGTGGTTCAAGCTGAAGACACAGCATGGTGACTGTAGGCTTTTCTCCCCAGTCAGGTGGTCCAAGCTGAAGATACAGCATGGTGGACTGTAGGCTTTCCTCCCCAGTCAGGTGGTCCAAGCTGAAGATACAGATCTATGGTATAACACCTAACCCCTTTAGTTGTAACGTCAAACCTGGCTGAGAAGTCATCAGTCACACACAACCAGATGTAAAATATCAAAATCGTGTGTGTGTGTGTGTGTGTGTGTGTTCTCTGGGCTGCGTCACTCTCCGTATGACATCAAGAGTTACGTAACACACACACACACACACACACACACGATACTACTACGCAACACAACTACACACTATACGCCCCTCTGTAAAGAACAAGCAGTCATCATAACAAAACTATTATCCTCCCCCGTGGTTAGAGCCTTGGAATTACAACCAAGAGGTTGCAAGTTCAAATCCCCTAGCTTCCCACTTTTCCTAGGCCGTCAACAAAAATATGAATTTGTTCTTAACTGACTTGCCTAATTAAATAAAGGTAAAAAGCTCTCTTTAAAAAATTTACATTTTCTAAATTAATTTGGTTTCAGTTGACAGTCTTGAGGTTCAATGCCGTGACGTCTGGATGATCCTCCAGGATTTATACTGATCTAATACAACTCTCTCTCTCTCTCTCTCTCTAACACAACTTCATTCAATCTGCCAGGTTCAGTCCCCTGCTCTAACACAACTTCATTCAATCTGCCAGGTTCAGTCCCCTTGTTCAAACACAACTTCATTCAATCTGCCAGGTTTAGTCCCCTGATCTAACACAACTTCATTCAATCTGCCAGGTTCAGTCCCTGCTCTAACACAACTTCATTCAATCTGCCAGGTTCAGTCCCTGCTCTAACACAACTTCATTCAATCTGCCAGGTTCAGTCCCCTGATCTAACACAACTTCATTCAATCTGCCAGGTTCAGTCCCTGCTCTAACACAACTTCATTCAATCTGCCAGGTTCAGTCCCTGCTCTAACACAACTTCATTCAATCTGCCAGGTTCAGTCCCCTGATCTAACACAACTTCATTCAATCTGCCAGGTTCAGTCCCTGCTCTAACACAACTTCATTCAATCTGCCAGGTTCAGTCCCCTGTTCTAACACAACTTCATTCAATCTGCCAGGTTCAGTCCCCTGTTCTAACACAACTTCATTCAATCTGCCAGGTTCAGTCCCCTGTTCTAACACAACTTCATTCAATCTGCCAGGTTTAGTCCCCTGATCTAACACAACTTCATTCAATCTGCCAGGTTCAGTCCCCTGCTCTAACACAACTTCATTCAATCTGCCAGGTTCAGTCCCCTTGTTCAAACACAACTTCATTCAATCTGCCAGGTTTAGTCCCCTGATCTAACACAACTTCATTCAATCTGCCAGGTTCAGTCCCTGCTCTAACACAACTTCATTCAATCTGCCAGGTTCAGTCCCTGCTCTAACACAACTTCATTCAATCTGCCAGGTTCAGTCCCCTGATCTAACACAACTTCATTCAATCTGCCAGGTTCAGTCCCTGCTCTAACACAACTTCATTCAATCTGCCAGGTTCAGTCCCTGCTCTAACACAACTTCATTCAATCTGCCAGGTTCAGTCCCCTGATCTAACACAACTTCATTCAATCTGCCAGGTTCAGTCCCTGCTCTAACACAACTTCATTCAATCTGCCAGGTTCAGTCCCCTGTTCTAACACAACTTCATTCAATCTGCCAGGTTCAGTCCCCTGCTCTAACACAACTTCATTCAATCTGCCAGGTTCAGTCCCCTTGTTCAAACACAACTTCATTCAATCTGCCAGGTTTAGTCCCCTGATCTAACACAACTTCATTCAATCTGCCAGGTTCAGTCCCTGCTCTAACACAACTTCATTCAATCTGCCAGGTTCAGTCCCTGCTCTAACACAACTTCATTCAATCTGCCAGGTTCAGTCCCCTGATCTAACACAACTTCATTCAATCTGCCAGGTTCAGTCCCTGCTCTAACACAACTTCATTCAATCTGCCAGGTTCAGTCCCTGCTCTAACACAACTTCATTCAATCTGCCAGGTTCAGTCCCCTGATCTAACACAACTTCATTCAATCTGCCAGGTTCAGTCCCTGCTCTAACACAACTTCATTCAATCTGCCAGGTTCAGTCCCCTGTTCTAACACAACTTCATTCAATCTGCCAGGTTCAGTCCCCTGTTCTAACACAACTTCATTCAATCTGCCAGGTTCAGTCCCCTGTTCTAACACAACTTCATTCAATCTGCCAGGTTCAGTCCCCTGATCTAACACAACTTCATTCAATCTGCCAGGTTCAGTCCCCTGTTCTAACACAACTTCATTCAATCTGCCAGGTTTAGTCCCCTGTTCTAACACAACTTCATTCAATCTGCCAGGTTCAGTCCCCTGTTCTAACACAACTTCATTCAATCTGCCAGGTTCAGTCCCCTGTTCTAACACAACTTCATTCAATCTGCCAGGTTTAGTCCCCTGTTCTAACACAACTTCATTCAATCTGCCAGGTTCAGTCCCCTGCTCTAACACAACTTCATTCAATCTGCCAGGTTCAGTCCCCTGATCTAACACAACTTCATTCAATCTGCCAGGTTCAGTCCCCTGCTCTAACACAACTTTATTCAATCTGCCAGGTTCAGTCCCTGCTCTAACACAACTTCATTCAATCTGCCAGGTTCAGTCCCCTTGTTCAAACACAACTTCATTCAATCTGCCAGGTTTAGTCCCCTGATCTAACACAACTTCATTCAATCTGCCAGGTTCAGTCCCTGCTCTAACACAACTTCATTCAATCTGCCAGGTTCAGTCCCCTGCTCTAACACAACTTCATTCAATCTGCCAGGTTCAGTCCCCTGATCTAACACAACTTCATTCAATCTGTGCTCCTTCTCTGTTTGTGTGTGTGTGTGTGTGTGGGTAATCAATTGTTATTTGTCACATGCTTGGTAGACAACAGGTGTAGACTAACAGTGAAATGCTGTTAGTTCCAGACTTGGTGCATCAGTATGGCTTGGAGGTAGAAGCTGTTCAGATAGTCCTGTTAGTTCCAGACTTGGTGCATCGGTATGGCTTGGAGGTAGAAGCTGTTCAGGGTCCTGTTGGTTCCAGACTTGGTGCATCGGTATGGCTTGGAGGTAGAAGCTGTTCAGGGTCCTGTTGGTTCCAGACTTGGTGCATCGGTATGGCTTGGAGGTAGAAGCTGTTCAGGGTCCTGTTGGTTCCAGACTTGGTGCATCGGTATGGCTTGGAGGTAGAAGCTGTTCAGGGTCCTGTTGGTTCCAGACTTGGTGCATCGGTATGGCTTGGAGGTAGAAGCTGTTCAGGGTCCTGTTAGTTCCAGACTTGGTGCATCGGTATGGCTTGGAGGTAGAAGCTGTTCAGGGTCCTGTTGGTTCCAGACTTGGTGCATCGGTATGGCTTGGAGGTAGAAGCTGTTCAGGGTCCTGTTGGTTCCAGACTTGGTGCATCGGTATGGCTTGGAGGTAGAAGCTGTTCAGATAATCCTGTTGGTTCCAGACTTGGTGCATCGGTATGGCTTGGAGGTAGAAGCTGTTCAGGGTCCTGTTGGTTCCAGACTTGGTGCATCGGTATGGCTTGGAGGTAGAAGCTGTTCAGATAGTCCTGTTAGTTCCAGACTTGGTGCATCGGTATGGCTTGGAGGTAGAAGCTGTTCAGGGTCCTGTTGGTTCCAGACTTGGTGCATCGGTATGGCTTGGAGGTAGAAGCTGTTCAGGGTCCTGTTGGTTCCAGACTTGGTGCATCGGTATGGCTTGGAGGTAGAAGCTGTTCAGATAATCCTGTTGGTTCCAGACTTGGTGCATCGGTATGGCTTGGAGGTAGAAGCTGTTCAGGGTCCTGTTAGTTCCAGACTTGGTGCATCGGTATGGCTTGGAGGTAGAAGCTGTTCAGGGTCCTGTTGGTTCCAGACTTGGTGCATCGGTATGGCTTGGAGGTAGAAGCTGTTCAGGGTCCTGTTGGTTCCAGACTTGGTGCATCGGTATGGCTTGGAGGTAGAAGCTGTTCAGGGTCCTGTTGGTTCCAGACTTGGTGCATCGGTATGGCTTGCCATGCGATAACAGAGACAACAGTCTGTTACTGGGGTGGTTAGAGTCTTTGACATATTTTTAGGGCCTTCCTCTGACACTGCCTTGGTGTTTTATTAATGAAGCCAGTGACTGATGTGGTAAACTCCTGAAAGTTATCAGATGAATATTTTTGATTTATTTTACCTTTATTTAACTAGGCAAGTCAATGAAGAACGCATTTTTATTTTCAATGACGGCCTAGGAACAGTGGGTTAACTGCTTTATTCAAGGGCAGAACAACAGATTTTTTACCTTGTCAGCTCGGGGATTTGATCTTGCAACCTTTCGGTTACTTGTCCATTGCTCTAAACCACTAGGCTACCTGCTGAATCCAGGAACATATTCCAGTCTGTGCTGGAGAACCAGTCCTGTAGCTTAGCATCCACTTCATTGGACCACTTCTGTACTGAGATTGTCGCTGGTACTTCCTGTTTGTGTTTTGGTCAGATTTGCCAAATGGAGGGCGAGGGAGAGCTTTGAATGAATCTCTGTGTGTGGAGTACACGTGATCTAGAGTTTTGTCACCTCTAGTTGCACAAGTGACATGCTGATAGAAATGAGGTAACAGCTCGTTGAGTGCGGCATTAGTGCCAGCATCGGTTTGAGGTGGTAAATAGACAGTTACTAAAGATATAGATGAAAACACTCTTGGTGAATAGTATGGTCTGTGGTTTATCATGAAGTGTTCAAACTCAGATGAGCAAAACCTTGAGACTTCCTTATTAAAACCCCTATTGGATTGGTGTCCCAAAATCGGGACAATTGTTGCTCAATATGCGATAATGTGAATAGAATGATGTTGTAAACAACAGTCAACTTTCCAGGACATAGACATGTCTTACATGGGCAGAAAGCTTATCTTATTGTTAATCTAACGGCAGTATCCAATTTATTGAAGCTATTACAGCGAAACAATACCATGCTATTGTTTGAGGATAGTGAACAACAATAAAACACTTTTATTAGGGTAAATGTTTTGACACATTCACCTCTGAAGGTAAATAATGTACTTACATTCAGTAATCTTGCTCTGATTTGTCATCCTGAGGGTCCCAGAGATAAAACGTAGAGTAGTTTTGTTTGATAAAATCCATTTCATATCCTAACACAATCCATGTTGTATAGAAAGTTTCTCATGAATTCCAACTCTTTCAACTTGCAACACAACAATCAATGAAATATAAAACGCTAAACCTTGTTTCACCCAGTCAAGTTCGGTTTCTGTGCAATCCTTAGAAGATGACCAAACATGTTTCATCCACTCTACATTACGTATTGGCTATACAACACGAATATTAGCCCACGAAGGACAGACCACCCGTCTCATTATGCACCAATGAGACGGGTGGTGTTCACTTGATTGACTGTGTCTTTGTCCAATGACCACCTATCGTTTTGAAACATAGCTAGCTCAATAGCCAATGAGCTGGCCTTTACATGATTATGGGATGGCCCTTTGTATGAGTAATGGCTATTGTGCTAAGGCCGCGCGCAACGGGATTCATTCTCCATCCTGTTGTTTAAATGGTTGCGTATTCATTTAAGATATTTTGTCTTTGATTTCTATATATGTATAATATATAGACCTGGGACATACAATACATTAGTACAGTCTATACATCTTACTCCCTATTGATCCACGTATTTCATTATAGTGATTGTGTTCCCCATACTCTATATGAAATATATATTTTTTTAGATATGTGTTGTGTATTTGATGTATTGATACAGTGCTCACCCCCTGCTAAAATAATGTTTAAATAATATGAGTAAACTTGAGTTCTAACAGATTTCTTTTGAAATCCTCAATAAGGGTAAAGCCAGCTTCAAACAAACTACATTCAAGTCCTCCATCCCCCCCCACCTCATTCAAATGTAGGGAACTGGCTTCTGCAGTCTGACCCCCTCTGCTGTCTCTGCCTCCAAATCAAATCAAATGTATTTATATAGCCCTTCTTACATCAGCTGATATCTCAAAGTGCTGTACAGAAACCCAGCCTAAAACCCCAAACAGCAAGCAATGCAGGTGTAGAAGCACGGTGGCTAGGAAAAACTCCCTAGAAAGGCCAAAACCTAGGAAGAAACCTAGAGAGGAACCAGGCTATGAGGGGTGGCTAGGAAAAACTCCCTAGAAAGGCCAAAACCTAGGAAGAAACCTAGAGAGGAACCAGGCTATGAGGGGTGGCCAGTCCTCTTCTGGCTGTACTGGGTAGAGAGGAACCAGGCTATGAGGGGTGGCCAGTCCTCTTCTGGCTGTACTGGGTAGAGAGGAACCAGGCTATGAGGGGTGGCCAGTCCTCTTCTGGCTGTACTGGGTAGAGAGGAACCAGGCTATGAGGGGTGGCCAGTCCTCTTCTGGCTGTACTGGGTAGAGAGGAACCAGGCTATGAGATTATAACAGCACCCACCCACCATCTAGAGGTGTGAATGTTAGTGTCTTTACTGTAGGGAAGCTAATGATCCATCATGTATGACATTCCTGGGAGTGTGTAAACTTGTATTTTTTTAATACCATTGCATTTTTGTATGTTCTCTTCAGTTATGTACTTGGAAATGTATCAATTGACCAATTCGGCCACATTTGGGCAAGCTCGTTAGGGACACCAGGGAGACTTAATGTAAAATATGATGTAGGGCCGTCATTCTTCAATGTATCAGTCTGAAACTTTAACACTAGTGTACAAAGCTGTCATCAAGGTAAAGGGTGGCTTTTACAATAATCTCAAATATAAAATAGATCTCCATTACAGAACTGAAAAGCATTGATTGGTCAAAGTGATAGAAACCAATCCATTCGACCACAACTTGCAGTTTTCCAACAGAGCCAGGGATTTTGTCCTGGACAACCAAACAACTCCTGTCCTTGGCCTTTGAATGAGAGGACACGAGGACACGAGGACGAGAGGAGAACCTCAGACTTTTAGGAATGCTCTGAAGTATTTCATGTCTAGTTACGGATCGTTGAATTCTCCTACTCTACTCTCCTATTGATCGCTCAGGAACAGGGTTGGATTAGCGAGTGTTAAAAGAGCTTCTAACAATAGCTGTTCTGACGAGTGTGTGTGTGTGTGTGTGTGTGTGTGTGTGTGTGTGTGTGTGTGTGTGTGTGTGTGTGTGTGTGTGTGTGTGTGTGTGTGTGTGTGTGTGTCAGACTGCAGTAAGGGGAAGGCTGTAATGATGTAGTAAAGCTTGTTTGTAGATGTTCATTTAAATTCAGCCCTGCGGTACCACTCTCACATATACATGAACACACACCGGGAGACTCACACCTACACACACACACACACACACACACACACACACACACACACACACACACACACACACACACACACACACACACACACACACAGTCATGCAAAAACACAGAAAAGTACTGCATTAAGACTCAGGGTCTGTTTGTCTTCTTCATTATTGATATAAAGTGATCAGAAATCAGCGTGTCCCATCCCTCAACATATGCCTTCATATACATGTGAGTGTGCTTGTGTTATGCATACGTGTATATATATAGATGTGTGTGTGTGTGTGTGTGTGTCTTAACAAGTCCTTCCTCTGTACAGCATGATGCGTAACGGCCCCTGGAGTCACCTTAATATTTCAGTGGGCATTACTTTGTGACTTCTGTCTCATCCGTTATGGCAACCCAAAACATCTCTCCATCCCACTTCTCTATCTGTCTCTTAACAGCTGAGAGAGAGAGAGAGAGAGAGAGAGAGAGAGAGAGAGAGAGAGAGAGAGAGAGAGAGAGAGAGAGAGAGAGAGAGAGAGAGAGAGAGAGAGAGAGAGAGAGAGAGAGAGAGAGAGAGAGAGAGAGAGAGAGAGTGTGTGTACAGGCTCAGTGAGCACAGCCTTGCCATTGAGAAGGGTAGACACAGGAAAACCTGGCTCCCTGTAGAGGAAAGGCTGTGCAACCACTGCACCACAGCAGAACCTGAGACGGAACTGCATTTCCTGACAAAATGTCAAAAATATAAAACAATTAGAGAGTGTCATTTCCCCAAATTTGAAACCCTTATTCAAGGTTTCAAAGACCTCTCTGATGAGGATAGGCTACCCGTCCTGTTGGGGGAGGACGCAGAGAGCTGTGTGTTGGCAGCGCACTACATTGCTGCCTGCCATTAGTTGAGGGACAGTGTCTGACAGACCAATAAACCTGCACATGTCCTCTACTGTATGATTATTGTTATTGTTGAATGTGTTGGTTATTTTGACCCTTGGTTATTGTTGTTACTGTTGTCCCGTTGACAATATTTGATTCTCATTTTTTTTTTTTTTTTTTATTGTAAATATCCAAAATAAGCTTTGGCAATATGTATATTGTTACGTCATGCCAATAAAGCGAATTGAATTGACAGAGAGAGACAGAGAGAGATAGAGAGAGAGAGAGACAGAGACAGAGACAGAGACAGAGACAGAGACAGAGAGAGAGAGATCCAAGTCATTCTTAGTCGATTGCAAACATTTCTATAAAAACAATCATAATAATTCTGTCTGGTGTTGTTGGCAGTAGGTGCATTTGTTTCAGCTTCCCGTGCACACCAGGTAGGCAAACTCCTCCCATTTTGCCTGAAGAGCAAATCAAGTGCAGCCTATAGGCTTACCTCTAGCCAATCGGATTGCTCAGATCACCAACCCTTACGAAAAAAGATTGTAGTCAGAGTGCAGTATAACTGCAGTATGCTTCAAATACTGAATCAAGATAACACTGTTTTTTGTTTTACTGCAGTAACTTTGCAGTATAAATGCGTTTCATCTGCAGTACACTGCAGTATATTATGCAGTTACTGCGTCCAAAATACCACAGTAGACTGTAGCTACTGCACTCTTTGTCTGAAATTAAATGTGATTCACCAGTCGTACTGCAACCAGCACTGCAGCTTCAGTGAATGAGAAGCAAAGTGTATCGATAGGATGGTGTTGGTGTGTTTTTTAATATTGAGGAATATTTCACTTTCTCTGGTCAAATGACTAGCAACATGATTTCAACAAAAAATATTGACCCTTATTTTATCAGGTAAGTTGACTGAGAACGCATTCTCATTTACATTAACAACCTGGGGAATAGTCACAGAGGAGAGGATTGGGTATGAATGAGCCAATAGGAAGCTGGGGATGATTAGGTGGCCATGATGGTATGAGGGTCAGATTGGGAATTTAGCCAGGACACCAGGGTTAACACCCCTACTCTTACAATAAGTGTCATGGGATCTTTAGTGACCACAGAGAATCAGGACACCCATTTATTATCCCATCCTGAAAGACAGCACTCTACACAGGGCAATGTCCCCAAATCACTGCCCTGGGGTATTGAGATTTATATTTTAGACCAGAGGAAAAAGTGCCTCCTACTGTCCCTCCAAAACCACTTCCAGCAGCATCTGGTCTCCCATCCATTAACCATAAGATCTTTGTTACGTTGCGCCAGAAGTCAATCATTTGAATGGGGGCACTTCACATTCATTTGAATGGGGAAACTTCACATTAATTTGAATGGGGGCACTTCACATTCATTTGAATGGGGGAACTTCACATTCATTTGAATGGGGGAACTTCACATTCATTTGAATGGGGGATCTTCACATTCATTTGAATGGGGGAACTTCACATTCACACTTCACATTCATTTGAATGGGGAAACTTCACATTAATTTGAATGGGGGCACTTCACATTCATTTGAATGGGGGAACTTCACATTCATTTGAATGGGGGAACTTCACATTCATTTGAATGGGGGAACTTCACATTCATTTGAATGGGGGAACTTCACATTCATTTGAATGGGGGCCATTCATAACGGAGTGGAATCACAAATCACCTTTGCGGATGAACATTCCTTGCGAGACGAAGGACGCATAATTTGAATATGTGTTTTTCTTTCTCCTCCATCTTGTCCAGGGGTACCAGGACAGATAAAATCCAGGCAGAGATACAGCCAGTTGGTGGTACTACAGACAGAGATTCAGCCAGTTGGTGGTACTACAGACAGAGATACAGCCAGTTGGTGGTACTACAGACAGAGATACAGCCAGTTGGTGGTACTACAGACAGAGATAAAGCCAGTTGGTGGTACTACAGACAGAGATACAGCCAGTTGGTGGTATTACAGACAGAGATACAGTCAGATGGTGGTGCTACAGACAGACAGAGATACAGCCAGTTGGTGGTACTACAGACAGAGATACAGTCAGATGGTGGTACTACAGACAGTCAGAGATACAGCCAGTTGGTGGTACTACAGACAGACAGAGATACAGCCAGTTGGTGGTACTACAGTCAGAGATACAGTCAGATGGTGGTACTACAGACAGTCAGAGATACAGCCAGTTGGTGGTACTACAGACAGACAGAGATACAGCCAGTTGGTGGTACTACAGTCAGAGATACAGTCAGATGGTGGTACTACAGACAGACAGAGATACAGCCAGTTGGTGGTACTACAGTCAGAGATACAGTCAGATGGTGGTACTACAGACAGACAGAGATACAGCCAGTTGGTGGTACTACAGACAGACAGAGATACAGCCAGTTGGTGGTACTACAGACAGAGATACAGCCAGTTGGTGGTACTACAGACAGACAGAGATACAGCCAGTTGGTGGTACTACAGACAGACAGAGATACAGCCAGTTGGTGGTACTACAGACAGAGATACAGCCAGTTGGTGGTACTACAGACAGAGATACAGCCAGTTGGTGGTACTACAGACAGACAGAGATACAGCCAGTTGGTGGTACTACAGACAGAGATACAGCCAGTTGGTGGTACTACAGACAGACAGAGATACAGCCAGTTGGTGGTACTACAGACAGAGATACAGCCAGTTGGTGGTACTACAGACAGACAGAGATACAGCAAGTTGGTGGTACTACAGACAGAGATACAGCCAGTTGGTGGTACTACAGACAGAGATACAGCCAGTTGGTGGTACTACAGACAGAGATACAGCCAGTTGGTGGTACTACAGACAGAGATACAGCCAGTTGGTGGTACTACAGACAGAGATACAGCCAGTTGGTGGTACTACAGACAGAGATACAGCCAGTTGGTGGTACTACAGACAGAGATACAGCCAGTTGGTGGTACTACATCAGTTGGACGAATCCTCACTGATGTCTAATTTAAATTTAATTTCACTTTATTTTCCCGCTCCAATAAGGTATTCAATTATATTTTGTATTGTTTTAATTCACTTTGTCCAGCGTTGTGTGGAGCTTGTAACTCATGAGTTTCTCCGTACCCTGTAATTACACCTGCAGCCCTGTATACGTGACGATTAAACTCTCTAATCTCCATCACCATGGAAACACACTTCCTATAGGAGGTGTTCACAGCTGTGTGTCTTTGTGTGTGTGTGATAAACACATCACCGTTGTCATGTTTCACAGTCCCTAAGTCGTGTCCATCCAGCTGGAATCAAATCCTTCGTCACAATGGATTTCTGCACCGATGGACAGGTTCACTGAACAGAGATACATGATGTGTGTGTGTGTGTGTGTGTGTGTGTGTGTGTTGTGTGTGTGTGTGTGTGTGTGTGTGTGTGTGTGTGTGTGTGTGTGTGTGTGTGTGTGTGTGTGTGTGTGTGTGTGTGTAACATGTTTGTTATTTAAAGCAGAAGAGAATGGTTATGTCGTGATTTATTATCAGAACATATTTATTCAGCAACAAAAATATAAAAATGTTTTTTTGTTTTACAAGTGCTTCTATTAATTGTCGGTCTGTGATGTTGGGAGATGCTGTTTACACTGTGATGTTGGGAGATGCTGTTTACACTGTGATGTTGGGAGATGCTGTTTACACTGTGATGTTGGGAGATGCTGTTTACACTGTGATGTTGGGAGATGCTGTTTACACTGTGATGTTGGGAGATGCTGTTTACACTGTGATGTTGGGAGATGCTGTTTACACTGTGATGTTAACATCATGATTTGTGAGATGCTGTTTACACTGTGATGTTGGGAGACACTGTTTACACTGTGATGTTGTGAGATGCTGTTTATACTGTGATGTTGGGAGATGCTGTTTACACTGTGATGTTAACATCATGAGTTGTGAGATGCTGTTTACACTGTGATGTTGGGAGACGCTGTTTACACTGATGTTGGGAGATGCTGTTTACACTGTGATGTTGGTAGATGCTGTTTACACTGTGATGTTGGAAGATGCTGTTTACACTGAAGTTAACATCGTGAGCTGGGAGATGCTGTTTACACTGTGATGCTGGGAGATGCTGTTTACACTGTGACGTAGGGAGATGCTGTTTACACTGTGACGTTGGGAGATGATGTTTACACTGTGAAGTTGGGAGATGCTGTTTACACTGTGATGTTGGGAGATGCTGTTTACACTGTGATGTTGGGAGATGCTGTTTACACTGTGATGTTGGGAGATACTTTTTACACTGTGATGTTGGGAGATGCTATTTACACTGTGACGTTGGGAGGTGCTGTTTACACTGTGATATTGGGAGATGCTGTTTACACTGTGATGTTGGGAGATGCTGTTTACACTATGATGTTGGGAGAAGCTGTTTACACTGTGATGTTGGGAGATGCTGTTTACACTGTGATGTTGACATCGTGGGTTGGGAGATGCTGTTTACACTGTGATGCTGGGAGATTCTGTTTACACTGTGGCGTTAACATCGTGAGTTGGGAGATGCTGTTTACACTGTGATGTTGACATCATGATTGCTTCAATCAAATATTCATGAATATTTAAATTGGTTTCTACGAAAAGGTGTTTTGGTATTTACAGTGTTTATAACCCATATTAGATGAGTCTTATTCCCACACTGCACTTGGTTTGTAAAGGTCGTCTAGGCCTCTATTCAACCTGGATGGCTGAAGTGTTACCGATTTGAGCAATAGTAATTTAAAGGTAATTTCCCATTGAGTCGACATATGCAGTGTTTACCGTGACTGTAGTCTCCTCTAACGCGGGGACATTGCCTTTAAATTTCAACCACATCCTCAGCATTTTCCACGGACGCAACCTCAGTGATTACCAAGTCATTTATCTTTAAAAGGTATATTTGTTGCCAGTGCTTAATTACAATTTCGACTTTAATTCAATGCCCTCTTAGTCTTAAAAAAAAAAAATGCATTGATACACCAAACTCAGAGTCACATCTAACCACAGATCTAGGATCAGATTTAGCTAAACGAAACCATTTGTTGGGAGAAAAAATGTCTGTCCTTGCATCAGCTGTTAACTCCAGTGTTGATCTGCTGCAGAACTGAGGGGTGGATCACGACTTAGGTGTCATTATATGTTCTGTCCACTAGATGGCACACTGTTTACATTGTGAAGGTTCTGTTTTCAGTGTGAAGGTTCTGTGTGCAGTGTGGAGGTTCTGTTTTGCAGTGTGACGGTTCTGTTTGCAGTGTGAAGGTTCTGTTTGCAGTGTGAAGGTTCAGTTTGCAGTGTGGAGGTTCTGTTTGTAGTTTGAAGGTTCTGTTTGTAGTGTGAAGGTTCTGTTTGTAGTGTGAAGGTTCACTTTGTAGTTTGAAGGTTCTGTTTTGCAGTGTGAAGGTTCTGTTTTGCAGTGTGAAGGTTCTGTTTGTAGTGTGGAGGTTCTGTTTGTAGTGTGAAGGTTATGTTTGCAGTGTGAAGGTTCTGTTTGTAGTGTGGAGGTTCTGTTTGTAGTGTGGAGGTTCTGTTTGTAGTGTGGAGGTTCTGTTTGTAGTGTGGAGGTTCTGTTTGTAGTGTGAAGGTTCTGTTTGTAGTGAAGGTTCTGTTTGTAGTTTGAAGGTTCTGTTTGTAGTGTGGAGGTTCTGTTTGTAGTGTGGAGGTTCTGTTTGTAGTGTGATGGTTCTGTTTGCAGTGTGAAGGTTCTGTTTTGCAGTGTGAAGGTTCTGTTTGCAGTGTGAAGGTTCAGTTTGCAGTGTGGCGGTTCTGTTTGCAGTTTGAAGGTTCTGTTTGCAGTGTGGCGGTTCTGTTTTGCAGTGTGACGGTTCTGTTTTGCAGTGTGAAGGTTCTGTTTGTAGTGTGAAGGTTCTGTTTGTAGTTTGAAGGTTCTGTTTGTAGTGTGGAGGTTCTGTTTGTAGTGTTTTTGGTTCTGTTTGCAGTGTGAAGGTTCTGTTTTGCAGTGTGACGGTTCTGTTTTGCAGTGTGACGGTTCTGTTTGTAGTGTGAAGGTTCTGTTTTGCAGTGTGACGGTTCTGTTTGTAGTGTGAAGGTTCAGTTTGTAGTGTGAAGGTTCAGTTTGTAGTGTGAAGGTTCTGTTTTGCAGTGTGAAGGTGTGGCGGTGCTGAGCTGAGGCTGGTAGAGTCCGTCTGCTGGAGGAGAGGAGGGACTATAGACCGTATTCTACCGTATTTTATAGAGATGAGAAAAAGAAGGATGAGATGAGAGAAAGTGAACAGACATACTGGTAGAGACTATAGTCTCTCTGCTAGAGGAGGGGTGGAACTATAAATACAGTACACACTGCTGTCACTACATTGAACATTTACAGGGAAGGTTCACATTAAACATGGTCCCATTACCCACACTACTGACTGGATAATGCATATTTAAACCATAGACTGTGTCTATAATACATTAGGACATATATATATCGTCAGACATTTTAAATAATAGACTACGTCCGTAATACATTTGGACATACTATGCATTGTAAAACATGTTTTAAACCTCAATACTGGTCGGGATTGAGGTCTGGAGAGAGAAAGAGAAGAAATAGTGTGAAGAAACAGATAACAGAAGAATAAAACAGATGGGAGAGGGGAGGGGAGGGGAGGAGAGGTGAGGAGAGGTGAGGAGAGGAGAGGAGAGGAGAGGAGAGGAGAGGAGAGGAGAGGAGAGGAGAGGAGAGGAGAGGAGAGGAGAGGAGAGGAGAGGAGAGGAGAGGAGAGGAGAGAAGAGGAGAGAGAGGGCAGAGGAGAGGAAAGGGTTGAGGTTTGAGAGAGAAGAGGAGAGTTTTGAGGTTTGAGAGAGAAGAGGAGAGTTTTGAGGTTTGAGAGAGAAGAGGAGAGATATGAGGGAGAATAGAGGGTTGAGGTTTGAGAGAGAAGTTGAGATGCTTGAGGTTTGAGAAAGGAGAGGAGAGGCTTGAGGTTTGTGGTTTGAGGTTTGAGAGTGTAGAGCATTGAGGATTGAGAGAAAAAAGGAGAGATTTTAGGTTTGAGAGAGGAGAGGAGAGGCTAAGGTTAGAGAGAGAAGAGCATTGAGTATTGAGAGAAGTGGAGAGGACACATTCTTTGCTCCAGGCCTGTGCTTTACAAGCATGTGTGTGGTGCCAGGAAAATAACCTCTCACTCAACGTCAACAAAACAAAGGAGCTGATCGTGGACTTCAGGAAAAAGCAGAGGGTGTCACACCGTGATCTGTTCCACCTGTCTTTGTTCTTGTCTCCACCCCCCTCCAGGTGTTGCCCATCTTCCTCATTATCCCCAGTGTATTTATACCTGTGTTCTCTGTTATGTCTTTTGCCAGTTCTTCTTGTCAGCTCTTACCAGCGTGTTTTCCCCCATCTCCCTGCTTTCTCAAGTTCTGTTTCCTAGTTAACCAGGATCTGACCATTCCGCCTGCCCTGACCCTGAGCCTGCCTGCTGTTCTGTACCTTATTGTCTGCACTGGATTAAGGACCTCTGCCTGCCTTTGACCTGTCTCTTGTCTGCCCCCTGTTTGGGTCAATAAACATCTGTGACTCTAGCTGTCTGCATCTGGGTCTCATCCTGAGTTATGAGAGAGGGAGCACCCCCCCCTATCCACATCGACGGGACCGAAGCGGAGAAGATGGAAAGCTTCAAGTTCCTCGGCGTCCACGTCACTGACAAACTGAACTGATCCACCCTCACAGACAGTGTGGTGAAGAAGACGAAATTTGTCTTGGCACCTAAAACCCTCACACATTTTTACAGATGCACAATTGAGAGCATCATGTCGGGCTGTATCAATGTCTGGTATGGCAGCTGCACCTCCCACAACCGCAGGGCTCTCCAGAGGGTGGTGAGGTCTGCACAACGCATCACCGGGGGCAAACTACCTGCCCTCCAGGACACCTACACCACCTGATGTCACAGGCAGGCCAAAAATATCATCAAGGACAACAACCACCCGAGCCACTGCCTGTTCACACCGCTACCATCCAGAAGGCGAGGTCAGTACAGGTGCATCAATGCTGGGACCGAGAGACTGAAAAACAAGCTTCTATCTCAAGGTCATCAGACTGTTAAACAGCCATCACTAACTCAGAGAGGCTGCTGCCTACATACAGACTTGAAATCATTGGCCAATTTAATAATTGGAACACTAGTCACTTTACAGTAATAATGTTTACATTTCTTGCTTTACCCATCTCATACTGTATTCTACACTATTCTACTCTATCTTAGTCTATGTATTACTCATCTCATATGTATATACTGTATTCTATACTATTCTACTGTATCTTAGTCTATGTATTACTCATCTCATATGTATATACTGTATTCTATACTATTCTACTGTATCTTAGTCTATGTATTACTCATCTCATATGTATATACTGTATTCTATACTATTCTACTGTATCTTAGTCTATGTATTACTCATCTCATATGTATATACTGTATTCTATGCTATTCTACTGTATCTTAGCCACTCTGACATTGCTTGGTCCAAATATTTATACATTCTTAGTTCCATTACTTAACTTAGATGTCTGTGTATTGTTGTGAAATTGTTAGATATTACTTGTTAGATATTACTGCACTGTCGGAGCTAGAAACACAAGCGTTTCGCTACAACAGCAAAAACATCTGCTATAAACAGGTGCATGTGACCAATACAATTTGATTAGTGGTGTGTGTGTGTGTGTGTGTGTGTGTGTGTGTGTGTGTGTGTGTGTGTGTGTGTGTGTGTGTGTGTGTGTGTGTGTGTGTGTGTGTGTGTGTGTGTGTGGTTGTGTGTTTGTCCTCCTTCGTAACCTGTTTTCCCCAATTGGGTCAGAACACCACATGGAAAACTGGACTACTTCATAATATCTCTACCTACACAGCAGTGTGTGTGTGTGTGTGTCTGTGTGTGTGTCTGTGTGTGTGTCTGTGTGTGTGTGTGTGGTGCAGCCTGCTCTGTAGCCATCTATTTATAAAGAATAATCCCGTCCTGAAAAATACACTGGTCCCATCCCTCCATCTCTCTCTCTTTCTAAAGGAGGGTAAGGTAGTTATCCCTCCATCTCTCTCTCTTTCTAAAGGAGGGTAAGGTAGTTATCCCTCCATCTCTCTCTCTTTCAAAAGGAGGGTAAGGTAGTTATCCCTCCATCTCTCTCTCTTTCTAAAGGAGGGTAAGGTAGTTATCCCTCCATCTCTCTCTCTTTCTAAAGGAGGGTAAGGTAGTTATCCCATCCCTCCATCTCTCTCTCTTTCTAAAGGAGGGTAAGGTCGTTATCCCTCCATCTCTCTCTCTTTCTAAAGGAGGGTAAGGTAGTTATCCCATCCCTCCATCTCTCTCTCTTTCTAAAGGAGGGTAAGGTAGTTATCCATCCATCTCTCTCTCTTTCTAAAGGAGGGTAAGGTAGTTATCCCATCCCTCCATCTCTCTCTCTTTCTAAAGGAGGGTAAGGTAGTTATCCCATCCCTCCATCTCTCTCTCTTTCTAAAGGAGGGTAAGGTAGTTATCCCTCCATCTCTCTCTCTTTCTAAAGGAGGGTAAGGTAGTTATCCCTCCATCTCTCTCTCTTTCTAAAGGAGGGTAAGGTAGTTATCCCATCCCTCAATCAGGGAGGGTACAGTACATCTAGGGAGACCAGTACATGTAGATATATAGGGAGACCAGTACATGTAGATATATAGGGAGACCAGTACATGTAGATATATAGGGAGACAAGTACATGTAGATATATAGGGAGACCAGTACATGTAGATATATAGAGAGACCAGTACATGTAGATATATAGGGAGACCAGTACATGTAGATATATAGAGAGACCAGTACATGTAGATATATAGAGAGACCAGAACATGTAGATATATAGAGAGACCAGTACATGTAGATATATACAGAGACCAGTACATGTAGATATATAGAGGGACCAGTACATGTAGATATATAGGGAGACCAGTACATGTAGATATATAGAGAGACCAGCACATGTAAATATATAGAGAGACCAGTACATGTAAATATATAGAGAGACCAGTACATGTAGATATATAGAGAGACCAGTACAAGTATATATATAGAGAGACCAGTACATGTAGATATATAGAGAGACCAGTACATGTAGATATATAGTGAGACCAGTACATGTAGATATATAGAGAGTCCATTACATGTAGATATATAGAGAGACCAGTACATGTAGTACATGTAGAGACCAGTACATGTAGATGTATAGGGAGACCAGTACATGTAGATATATAGGGAGACCAGTACATGTAGATATATAGAGAGACCAGTACATGTAGATATATAGGGAGACCAGTACATGTAGATATATAGAGAGACCAGTACATGTAGATATATAGAGAGACCAGAACATGTAGATATATAGAGAGACCAGTACATGTAGATATATACAGAGACCAGTACATGTAGATATATAGAGGGACCAGTACATGTAGATATATAGGGAGACCAGTACATGTAGATATATAGAGAGACCAGCACATGTAAATATATAGAGAGACCAGTACATGTAAATATATAGAGAGACCAGTACATGTAGATATATAGAGAGACCAGTACAAGTATATATATAGAGAGACCAGTACATGTAGATATATAGAGAGACCAGTACATGTAGATATATAGTGAGACCAGTACATGTAGATATATAGAGAGTCCATTACATGTAGATATATAGAGAGACCAGTACATGTAGTACATGTAGAGACCAGTACATGTAGATGTATAGGGAGACCAGTACATGTAGATATATAGGGAGACCAGTACATGTAGATATATAGAGAGACCAGTACATGTAGATATATAGGGAGACCAGTACATGTAGATATATAGAGAGACCAGTACATGTAGATATATAGAGAGACCAGTACATGTAGATATATAGAGAGACCATTACATGTAGATATATAGAGAGACCAGTACATGTAGTACATGTAGAGACCAGTACATGTAGATATATAGAGAGACCAGTACATGTAGATATATTGAGAGACCAGTACAAGTAGATATATAGGGAGACCAGTACATGTAGATATATAGGGAGACCAGTACATGTAGATATATAGAGAGACCAGTACATGTATGTATATAGAGAGACCAGTACATGTAGATATATAGGGAGACCAGTACATGTAGATATATAGAGAGACCAGTACATGTAGATATATAGAGAGACCAGTACATGTAGATATATAGAGAGACCAGTACATGTAGATATATAGGGAGACCAGTACATGTAGATATATAGAGAGACCAGTACATGTAGATATATTGAGAGACCAGTACAAGTAGATATATAGGGAGACCAGTACATGTAGATATATATCGAGACCAGTACATGTAGATATATAGAGAGACCAGTACATGTAGCTAAATAGAGAGACCAGTACATGTAGATATATAGAGAGTCCAGTACATGTAGATATATAGAGAGACCAGTACATGTAGCTAAATAGAGAGACCATTACATGTAGATATATAGGGAGACCAGTACATGTAGATATATATAGAGACCAGTACATGTAGCTAAATAGAGAGACCAGTACATGTAGCTAAATAGAGAGACCAGTACATGTAGATATATAGAGAGACCAGTACATGTAGATATATAGAGAGACCAGTACATGTAGATATATAGAGAGACCAGTACATGTAGATATATAGGGAGACCAGTACATGTAGCTAAATAGAGAGACCTAGTACATGTAGCTATGTGGAGAGATGAGTACATGTAGATATATAGAGAGACCAGTATATGTAGATATATAGGGAGACCAGTACATGTAGATATATAGAGAGACCAGTACACTTAGATATATAGAGAGACCAGTACATATAGATATATAGGGATACCAGTACATGTAGATATATATATAGAGACCAGTCCATGTAGATATATAGTTAGACCAGTACATGTAGATATATAGGGAGACCAGTACATGTAGATATATAGAGAGACCAGTACATGTAGATATATATAGAGACCAGTACATGTAGATATATAGGGAGACCAGTACATGTAGATATATATAGAGACCAGTACATGTAGATATATAGAGAGACCAGTACATGTAGATATATAGAGAGACCAGTACATGTAGATATATAGAGAGACCAGCACATGTAGATATGTAGAGAGACCAGTACATGTAGATATATAGGGAGACCAGTACATGTAGTACATGTAGATACCAGTACATGTAGATACATAGAGAGACCAGTACATGTAGATATATAGGGAGACCAGTACATGTAGTACATGTAGAGACCAGTACATGTAGATATATAGGGAGACCAGTACATGTAGTACATGTAGAGACCAGTACATGTAGTACATGTAGAGACCAGTACATGTAGATATATAGAGAGACCAGTACATGTAGAGACCAGTACATGTAGATATATAGAGAGACCAGTACATGTAGATATATAGAGAGACCAGTACATGTAGTACATGTAGAGAGACCAGTACATGTAGTACATGTAGAGACCAGTACATGTGATATATAGGGAGACCAGTACATGTAGTACATGTAGAGAGACCAGTACACGTAGTACATGTAGAGACCAGTACATGTAGATATATAGGGAGACCAGTACATGTAGAGACCAGCTCTATGACATCCTTCAACAACATCACATTTATCTGGCAGCCATGCTAACCAGGCTATGTCTAGGTAGCAATGATTTTAACAGGAAGCTGATGATTCATTATATAATACTGATTTTAACAGGAAGCTGAAGATTCAATATATAATACTGATTTTAACAGGAAGCTAATGATTCATTTATAGTACTGATCTTAACAGGAAGCTAATGATTCATTTATAATACTGATTTTAACAGGAAGCTGAAGATTCAATATATAATACTGATTTTAACAGGAAGCTAATGATTCATTTATAGTACTGATCTTAACAGGAAGCTAATGATTCATTATATAATACTGATCTTAACAGGAAGCTGATGATTCATTTATAATACTGACCTTATTAACAGGAAGCTAATGATTAATCTATAACAATGACCTTAGAGCTGGTTTCTTATAGCCTTTAGATATACAGGAGAAGTAGAAGTTACATAAGCATTTATGTAATGCTAACGAATGTGTAATGAAGTGCCTATGAGGGAAGCAGTACTGTAAAGTGTTTCTTCTGCAGTTCGTTACTACACTACATTATTAAAATTACTCAACTACATAACATCAACACTTCCTGTCATCAATTGTATTATTGAAACTCTTCCTCCTCCATATTGAGATAGAGACAGAGAGAGAGAGCGAGACAGGGAGAGAGATGGAGAGAGAGGGAGAGAGGGCAAGAGAGGGAGAGGGAGAGAGAGAGAGGGAGAGAAAGCGAGAGAGGGAGAGAGAGAAGGATAGAGAGAGAGGGAGGGAGAGAGTGAGTGAGGAGAGGGAGAGATATATAGAGAGAGGGAGACAGGGAGAGAGATGGAGAGAGAGGGAGAGAGAGGTAGAGAGGGCAAGAGAGGGAGAGAGAGAGAGAGGGAGAGAAAGCGAGAGCTATAGAGAACGATAGAGATGGAGGGAGGGAGAGAGGGAGGGAGAGAAAGCGAGAGAGAGAGAGAGAGAGAGAGAGGGAGAGGGAGAGATCGAGGGAGAGAAAGCGAGAGAGCTAGAGAGAACGATAGATAGAGACAGGTAGAGAGAGAGAGATAGATTGACAGGGAGGGAGAGATCGAGGGAGAGAGATAGAGAGAGACAGAGAGAGAGAGAGAGAGAGAGATCATTTTTGATGTCTTACTGAGATTTACTGTCAGGGTCCAGGTCTGACAGAATCTGTGCAGAAGATCTAGGTGCTGCTGTAGGCCCTCCTTGGTTGGGGACTGAAGCACCAGATCATCAGCAAACAGTAGACATTTGACTTCAGATTCTAGTAGGGTGAGGCCGGGTGCTGCAGACTGTTCTAGTGCCCTCGCCAATTCATATATATAGATGTTGAAGAGGGTGGGGCTTAAGCTGCATCCCTGTCTCAGGCCCTGTGGAAAGAAATGTGTGTTTTTTTTTGCAAATTTTAACTGCAGACTTGTTGTTTGTGTACATGGATTTTTATAATGTCCCATGTTTTTCCCACAACACCACCTTCCATCAATTTGTAAAGCAGACCCTCATGCCAAATTGAGTCGTAAATCTTTTTTGAAATCAACAAAGCATGAGAAGACGATGTCTTTGTTTGTCAATTTGGAAGCTGAATACTTGGTCTGTCGTACAGTAATTTGCTAAAAAGCCAATATGACATTTGCTCAGCACATTGTTTTCACTGAGGAAATGTACAAGTCTGCTGTTAATGATAACGCAAAGGAATTTTCCCAAGGTTGCTGTTGACGCATATCCCACAGTAATTATTCTCTCTCTGTCTCTCTGTCTCTCTCTCTCTATCTCTCTCTGTCTCTCTCTGTCTCTCTGTCTCTCTCTCTCTCCCTCTCTCTCTCTCTCTATGTCTCTCTCTCTCCCTCTCTCTCTGATATTTACATATACTCCTTGAGCTAGTTCTATGTTCTCATCTGGAGCGGGTGAGTGGAGCTGAAGCCTTAACACTCAAATGAGAGATCCCGCAGTACACACACACACACACACAAAAAGTGAGGTGCTGTCGAAACTCAAATATGCTCCAATCGTCTGGACGATGGAAAGTGCTTGGCTAACGTTTAACAATAATAATTCCAGCAGGCATGAGTCAAGTGTGTGTGTGTGTGTGTGTGTGTGTGTGTGTCCAACATCTGCAGCGTGAATGTAATCTCATATCATGGATGAGCATTTAACATCATTTTCACTATTCTGATAATATCATGACATTGTTTCCGATATCCGTACAGTCCAAAACATTTGTTAAGTAACCTTGGGAGGTGGATTACAGCATAGTTTAAGTGAGAGGAGAGAGAGGGATGCCTCTCTGTTTTCTTGCAGCAGTGCGGGGGATGTCGCAATGTCACGAAGATAATTTAATTTAATTTAATTTCGAACAAAGCCTTTCATTGTTAAACTAGGCCTATGATTTATTTACGTTGTTATGAATACTCTCGCAAGTATTGAAATCCTAACCTCCGTTCGGCTATTGGATTAACCGTGCCCCTCTTTCCCACTGGGTACAGACTGATTGAATCAACGTTGTTTCAACGTAATTTGTAAACATAATGTCAAGTGGAATATGTGTGGAAAATACGGTGGATTTCAACTGTTGTTTGAAGGGGAAATTTCAACCACAGGATTGTATCATATTAACCAAATTTGAGCAGCCCCTCCTACTTTCCGTGGTTACGGCTGGGCAGCCCCTCCTACTTTCCGTGGTTACGGCTGGGCAGCCCCTCCTACTTTCCATGGTTATGGCTGGGCAGCCCCTCCTACTTTCTGTGGTTACGGCTGTGCAGCCCCTCCTACTTTCCATGGTTTACGGCTGGGCAGCCCCTCCTAATTTCCATGGTTACGGCTGGGAAGCCCCTCCTACTTTCCATGGTTACGGCTGGGCAGCCCCTCCTACTTTCCATGGTTACGGCTGGGCAGCCCCTCATACTTTCCATGGTTACGGCTGGGAAGCCCCTCCTACTTTCCATGGTTACGGCTGGGCAGCCCCTCCTACTTTCCATGGTTACGGCTGGGCAGCCCCTCCTACTTTCCATGGTTACGGCTGGGCAGCCCCTCCTACTTTCCATGGTTACGGCTGGGAAGCCCCTCCTACTTTCCATGGTTACGGCTGGGAAGCCCCTCCTACTTTCCATGGTTACGGCTGGGCAGCCCCTCCTACTTTCCATGGTTACAGCTGGGCAGCCCCTCCTACTTTCCGTGGTTACGGCTGGGAAGCCCCTCCTACTTTCCGTGGTTACAGCTGGACAGCCCCTCCTACTTTCCGTGGTTACGGCTGGGCAGCCCCTCCTACTTTCCGTGGTTACGGCTGGGCAGCCCCTCCTACTTTCCGTGGTTACGGCTGGGCAGCCCCTCCTACTTTCCGTGGTTACGGCTGGGCAGCCCCTCCTACTTCCCGTGGTTACGGCTGGGCAGCCCCTCCTACTTTCCGTGGTTACGGCTGGGCAGCCCCTCTTACTTTCCGTGGTTACGGCTGGGCAGCCCCTCCTCCTGCTAAGCTATTAAATTACTGACTATTAACGATGTACTATCGTGAGAATGATTGATCGAATTGATCGATTAACAAAGTTAATGATTGTTGAGAGATCGACACTTAAAAAAACGAAATAGATTCAATGTTGCCATCTAACGTCATTCCAAAGAGAAGGTTTAGTTAAATGTGACCCTACTTTCACACTCAAATTTAGACCCACGTAACGTTTGCAAAGTCATCAACATCTATTGCTTCACTTCAACCCAGAATTCAACTAAAATTAGACAATACAAATAGATGGAATGATATTTAGAGATATTGAATTGAGTTTGGTTGTCAAAGCAACCTGATATCACCATTTGAAGGACTGTCTTTTCTGATTTATCTTGTGCTTGGATACGGTAGTTCCATCCTGTACCACTGACTTAGTTCTGATTGGATAGTTCCATCTGTACCACTGACTTAGTTCTGATTGGATAGTTCCATCTGTACCACTGACTTAGTTCTGATTGGATAGTTCCATCTGTACCAGTGACTTAGTTCTGATTGGATAGTTCCATCTGTACCACTGACTTAGTTCTGATGGGATAGTTCCATCTGTACCAGTGACTTAGTTCTGATTGGATAGTTCCATCTGTACCAGTGACTTAGTTTCTGATCTGGATAGTTCCACCTGTACCACTGACTTAGTTCTGATTGGATAGTTCCACCTGTACCACTGACTTAGTTCTGATTGGGTAGTTCCATCTGTACCACTGACTTAGTCTGGCTTTAATTCCAGTTTGTCACCCCCAAAAAATGTAATAATTGATATGTTAGATTCACGACTCCATCTCAACCAAAAAATCTACGTTACAGAATTTGAGTAAATTAAATCAAACTTTATTTAACGTTGATTTTGGTTAGGATGGAGATGTGAATCCAACATATTAATTATTAATTTGTAGACAAACTGGTATTAAAGATAAATCCTACTTTAAATGTTGACATTTGGTTGTATTCCCAACCAAACGCAATTCAATATCACTGTTGAAATACAGTGAGTGAAGGCTATCTTACAAAACGAATGTAACGTTCAACCTTAAAATGAGGAACACATCCCATGGCTTCAGTTTTAATAACCTGTTGGGGCTACAGGTTAGCAATGAACCCCGAGACGGGATTGCTAACAAGGCTGGAAATTCAAAACATCAAAAATCTAATAATTTCAATTTCTCAAACAATCAACTATTTTACACAATTTAAAAGATAAACATCTCCTTAATCTAACCACATTGTTCGATTTTCAAAGAGGCTTCACGGCAAAAGCATAAAGTTAGATTATGTTAGGACAGTACATAGCCACAAAAGTACAAACATCCAGTTTCAATTCAAGGTCAGGCGTCATCAAAAGCAGAAACCAGCTAAAATTATGCACCAACCTTTGACAATCTCCATCAGATGACACTCCTAGGACATTATGTTATACAATACATGCATTTTTTGTTCCATCAAGTTCATATTTATATCCAAAAACAGCATTTTACAGTAGCGTGAAATTCAGATTTTTTTCTTCTCTGAAATGCTTCCGGTGAACATAACAAAATTACTATTCGAAAACATTGGTAAATTATAATATTGTCATTCAAAGAATAATATATTATCATCTCGTAATTGCTACCGAATGGCCAGATCTCAAAATAACTTTACTGGGAAATCACATTTTGCAATAAACGGGGTGCTATGCTAAGAACAATAAGCTATGCTATACAGTTAGCATCATCTAATATCAATAATAACATTGTAAATATCCCCTTACCTTTGATTATCTCCATCAGAAGGCAATTTGTAAGTCGCTCTGGATAAGAGCGTCTGCTAAATGACTTAAATGTAAATGTAAATGTAAGGCACTGCCAGGAATCCCAGGTCCGGAAGGCATCCCAGGTCCGGAACAAATGTGGTTTCTTTTGACAAAGTTCATAATTTATGTCCAAATAACACCAAGTAGTTAGCGTTCATTATGCTCCCACAAAACGTGGTGGGGGGGTGTAAAATCACGCCGAAAAGCTAAAAAAACCTAGTAAATAATCTATTTACGTTCGTTCAAACATGTCAAACGTTGTTTAGCATTAATCTTTTGGTCCATTTTTAACGTTAAACATCAGTAATATTTTCACACAACCTATCCTATGTCTAGATAAACAATTATGACAAACTCACGCTTCTCAGATTTATGCGCAGCCGCAAAAAAATGAAGTGACGACATGTCAACTTCCATGCATTCTAATTTGCTCTCTGTTTGTCATAGACGCTTCAAAGAACTTTATAAAGATCGTTTACATCTAGTGGAAGCCGTAGGAGTTGCGAAATGAATCCTTCTCACTATGGTATCTATAAAACAATGACACTAAATAGTACAGTCACAAAATTCATTATATATTTTTTTTTAATCTATTTTTCACAGGTTTTTGCCTGCAATATGAGTTTTGTTATACTTACAGACACCATTCAAACTGTTTTAGAAAATTCAGAGTGTTTTCTATCCGAATGTGTTAATAATATGCATATCCTAGCTTCTGAGTTGGTGTAGGAGGCAGTTAAAAATGGGCACATATTTTTTTCAAAATTTGTCAATACTGCCCCCTAGCCCCAACAGGTTTTAAGGGTCTCTGTAACTATGAATTCCTTTCTATGTAATCATACAAACCGGGCATGTTCTAGATCGCCTGCACAGGAGGAGGAGAGGAGATGAGGGGAGGAGGAGATGAGAGAGGAGGAGATGAGATGAGGAGAGGAGAGAGGAGGAGATGAGATGAGGAGAGGAGGGGAGGGAGGAGGAGATGAGGAGAGGAGAGAGGAGGAGATGAGAGGGTAGGAGAGGAGAGGAGGAGGAGATGAGAGGGTAGGAGAGGAGAGAGGAGGAGATGAGATGAGGAGAGGAGGGAGGAGGAGAGGAGATGAGGAGAGGAGGGAGGAGGAGATGAGATGAGGAGAGGAGGGAGGAGGAGATGAGAGGGTAGGAGAGGAGAGGAGGAGATGAGAGAGGAGGAAGGAGGAGATGAGATGAGGAGAGGAGGGAGGAGTAGATGAGAGGGTAGGAGAGGAGAGGAGGAGATGAAATGAGAGGAGGGAGGAGGAGATGAGAGGGTAGGAGAGGAGAGGAGGAGATGAGAGGGTAGGAGAGGAGAGGAGGAGATGAGAGAGGAGGGAGGAGGAGAGGAGGAGAGGTTTCTGTAACTATAAGGTAATCATACAAAGCGGGCATGTTCTAGATCGCCTGCACAGGCCGTCGCAGGTCTGTGGAGATCTTCAATACAGCTGTAATAATGTGAGCAGAATCTCAAACGGCATTGATGTCTTGCAGCAGAGCAGTAACAGACATGTTGTTGACTACTAAACCAACTATCAGACATGATGTTAACAACAACAGAGCTTTTACCTACTTAACCTGAGGAGACAGATGAGGAGGAAGAGATGAGAGAGGAGGAGAGGAGGAGGTGAGAGAGGAGGAAGGAGGAAGAGAGAGGAGGAGAGGAGAGAGAGGAGAGGAGAGAGGAGAGGAGGAGAGGAGAGAGGAGGAGAGGAGAGAGAAGGAGAGGAGGAGGTGATGAGAGAGGAGAGGAGAAGAGGAGGAGAGGAGGAGAGAAGGAGAGGAGGAGGTGATGAGAGAGGAGGTGAGAGAGGAGGAGGGTGAGAGGAGGAGGAGAGGAGAGGAGGAGGTGAGAGAGGAGGAGACGAGAGAGGAGGAGCGGAGGAGATGAGAGCGGGACGAAAAAAAAAGCAGAGTAGGGAAAAGAGAGAGAGAGGGGTAAATGGGAGGAGAGAGAGAGAGAGAGGGTAAATGGGGAGGAGAGTGAGAGAGAGAGGGGTAAATGGGGAGGAGAGAGAGAGAGGAGGGGTAAATGGAGGAGAGAGAGAGAGAGAGAGGGTAAATGGGGAGGAGAGAGAGAGAGTGAGGGGTAAATGGGGAGGAGAGAGAGAGAGAGGGGTAAATGGGGAGGAGAGAGAGAGAGAGAGGGGTAAATGGGGAGGAGAGAGAGAGAGAGAGGGTAAATGGGGAGGAGAGAGAGAGAGAGAGGGTAAATGGGAGGAGAGAGAGAGAGTGAGGGGTAAATGAGGAGGAGAGAGAGAGAGTGAGGGGTAAATGGGGAGGAGAGAGAGAGAGAGGGGTAAATGGGGAGGAGAAGAGAGAGAGAGAGGGGTAAATGGGGAGGAGAGAGAGAGAGAGAGGGTAAATGGGGAGGAGAGAGAGAGAGAGGGGTAAATGGGGAGGAGAGAGAGAGAGTGAGGGGTAAATGGGAGGAGAGAGAGAGAGAGGGTAAATGGGAGGAGAGAGAGAGAGAGAGGGGTAAATGGGGAGAAGAGAGAGTGAGGGGTAAATGGGGAGGAGAGAGAGAGAGAGGGGGGAATGGGGAGGAGAGAGAGAGAGAGAGGGGTAAATGGGGAGGAGTGAGAGAGAGTGAGGGGGTAAATGGGAGGAGAGAGAGAGAGTGAGGGGTAAATGGGGAGGAGAGAGAGAGAGTGAGGGGTAAATGGGGAGGAGAGAGAGAGAGAGTGAGGGGTAAATGGGAGGAGAGAGAGTGAGAGAGAGGGGTAAAATGGGGAGGAGAGAGAGAGAGGGGGTAATTGGGGAGGAGAGAGAGAGAGAGAGGGGTAAATGGGGAGGAGAGTGAGAGAGAGAGGGGTAAATGGGGAGGAGAGAGAGAGAGAGAGGGGTAAATGGGGGAGGAGAAAGAGAGAGAGGGGTAAATGGGGAGGAGAGCGAGAGAGGCAGATGTGGGGTAAATGGGGAGGAGAGAGAGAGAGTGAGGGTAAATGGGGAGGAGAGAGAGAGAGAGAGGGGTAAATGGGGAGGAGAGAGGAGAGAGTGAGGGGTAAATGGGGAGGAGAGAGAGAGAGAGAGAAAAAGAGAGAGAGACGGGGAATAAGATGGGGAAAGAGAGAGGGAGATTGAAAGAGAGAGGTGGAAAGAGAGAGAGAGCAAGAGAGTGAGGGAGAGAGAGCAGCCTAGATGTGTCTGGCAGTGTTCTACACAGTAACAGAGTCAACATGTGACAGACCAGGTCACCTTTACTCAGATGGACACACACACACACACACACAACACACACACACACACACACACACACAGGTCACCTTATCTCAGTGGTAATGTTCACCTGTCCAAGGCCATCTGGTCACTTCAGAACATACCTGTCAAAACAAAGCAACCTACTCCACCTCCACCCCTCTTCACCCTCCTCCTTCCTTTCTTTTCATCCTCCTCTTCCTCACTGTCTATCGGCTTACCGCGTGAGTCTGCGAGTGTGTGTGTGTGTGTGTGTGTGTGTGCATGTGTGTGTGGTGTCTGTGTGACCTAATGTGTGATGTTTGAGCGCTGGCCTCCTTGGTGCTGACAGGACAAACATTTCACCCTCCTCTCCTCTCCTCTCCTCTCCTCTCCTCTCCTCTCCTCCTCTCCTCTCCTCTCCTCTCCTCTCCTCTCCTCTCCTCTCCTCTCCTCTCCTCTCCTCTCCTCTCCTCTCTCCCTTCCTCCTCCCTCTATACCTTCCACCTCTCCTCTCCTCTCCTTTCCTCCCCTCTCTCTTCCTCCTCCCTCTCTCCCTTCCTCCTCCCCTCTCTCCCTTCCTCCTCTCCTCTCCTCCCATCTCTCCCTTCCTCCTCTCCTCTCTACCTTCCTTCTCTCCTCTCCTTTACTCCGCTCTCTCCCTTCCTCCTCCCCTCTCATCCCTTCCTCCTCTCCTCTCCCCTCCCCTCCCCTCCCCTCCCCTCCCCTCCCCTCCCCTCCCCTCCTCTCCCCTCCCCTCCCCTCCCCTCCCCTCCCCTCCCCTCCTCTCCTCTCCTCTCCTCTCCTCCCCTCTCCTCTCCCTTCCGCTCCCCTCCCCTCCTCTCCTCTCCTCTCCTCTCCTCTCCTCTCCTCTCCTCTCCTCTCCTCTCCTCTCCTCTCCTCTCCTCTCCTCTCCTCCAGCTATATTAGAGTATGACTATATAATGATCTCAGAAGCCCAATAATGTTAAACGTAGAGAAAGACAATTAAGCGTCCCAAATGCCAACCTATCCCCTATGTAGTTCACTACTTTTAACTGGAGCCTTATTGGTCTTGGTCAAAAATAGTACACTTAATAGGGCATATGGTGCCGTCTGGGACGCAGTCAGACTCTCCAACGGTGCCGACATCAAACGACCCCATTATCATAACTACAGTATTTATGCACTGTGAGAATTAAAGTTCATTAGTTAAATTAGACCTGACTGATTCTGTGTGTTTCCACTGCTCAGAGACCAACTGAGAGGAAAAATAGTGGTTTCACTTTGTTTAGTAGAATCAGTCCCTCCAGGATTCCTGCAATTCTGCCGTCGCAGCATTTTATTTTGTTGTTAAAAACATTAACAAATTCAACCTGCAGTGTGAACATAGAAAGACTGAAAAACCCCATGATTGTGTAATGAAGGAATGACAGGAAGGTCACCTAACCTGGTGTCTGGTGTCTGGAGGATGTTTCAATGTAAATCCAACGCTGAAAATCCAGTGTTTCTATGTCAAACGGTTTTGTTAAAATTCAGTCTTCTGTGAAGTGTAATTTTAGGATGCTAACTCAACATTGAGTACATGTAAACTCTATATCTGACATGGAACAAGTGTCTTCTTTTCTTTAATCCCATAACCATGTGGGTGATATAGTTTTGTTTCTCAGTAGATGTGTTTAAGACTACCCAGAAACACTCTGTGTGACTCTGATTCAGCCCACTGCAGTAAGAACTTTAAACAGACTATGTTTAACCCATTATTTAACTAGGCAAGTCAGGTTAAGAACAAATTCTTATTTTACAATGACGGCCTACCGGGAACAGTGGGTTAACTGCCTCGTTCAGGGGGCAGAACGACAGATTTTTACCTTGTCAGCTCGGGGATTCGATCCAGAAAACCTTTTGGTTAGTGGTCCAGCGCTCTAACCACTAGGCCACCTGCTACCCTTAAGGGGTACTAGAGTAGAAGTACTCTGAAACGCCCAAAGTGGTTCTTTAATCTGAATATTGGTGTTTTTAAGAGAGTGTTGTAAAAACTATTTTTGGGGGGTTTCAGTGCATGTCACAGGCAGCATCAAAACACACACCACATTTATGTTTTGAACAAATGTCTCTCATATAATCAAATGGTTAAGAAATTAAAATGGTTTCTAGCTTAATTAAGTTTTGATTGATGATAAAGGCCTGTAGCTGAAGTATTGATCGATTGATAAAGGCCTATAGCTAAAGTATTGATCGATTGATAAAGGCCTATAGTTTAAGTATTGATCGATTGATAAAGGCCTATAGCTGAAGTATTGATTGATGATAAAGGCCTATGGGGAGTATTGTTGTGGACTTCTGAACTTTTTCAATGTTTAATTTGGACAGATTAGAAACAGGAGTAGACAGAGAAGGAGTCAAAGTGGGACAGGCAGAAGTGGGTATTGAACCCCAAACTTCTGGTGCAGTAAAATGGATGTAAACAAATGTAATCTGGGGTACTTCAGAAAGATAAATGCAAGTCATAAAAAAAAGTGTTGATTTTATTTTTACCAAAACGATAAAGAATAAAATCCAGCTTAAAATGTTGCTAAAAATGTAAGTGAGTATGAGTATTAAAGCAGCTTGTTGTATCATCAGGTGTAAAGGATCATGACGAATGGATATCACAACCGTCAGGCAGAATGATGTTCAATGACGAGACAACCCCATTCCCATCCTGTAATCCTGTAATGCTGCCAGTTCCGACCCCATTCCCATCCTGTAATCCTGTAATGCTCCCAGTTCCGACCCCATTCCCATCCTGTAATCCTGTAATGCTCCCAGTTCCGACCCCATTCCCATCCTGTAATCCTGTAATGCTCCCAGTTCCGACCCCCATTCCCATCCTGTAATCCTGTAATGCTCCCAGTTCCGACCCCATTCCCATCCTGTAATCCTGTAATGCTAACAGTTCCGACCCCATTCCCATCCTGTAATCCTGTAATGCTCCCAGTTCCGACCCCATTCCCATCCTGTAATCCTGTAATGCTAACAGTTCCGACCCCATTCCCATCCTGTAATCCTGTAATGCTCCCAGTTCCGACCCCATTCCCATCCTGTAATCCTGTAATGCCCCCAGTTCCGACCCCATTCCCATCCTGTAATCCTGTAATGCTCCCAGTTCCGACCCCATTCCCATCCTGTAATCCTGTAATGCTCCCAGTTCCGACCCCATTCCCATCCTGTAATCCTGTAATGCCCCCAGTTCCGACCCCATTCCCATCCTGTAATCCTGTAATGCTCCCAGTTCCGACCCCATTCCCATCCTGTAATCCTGTAATGCTCCCAGTTCCGACCCCATTCCCATCCCGTAATCCTGTAACGCTAACAGTTCCGACCCCATTCCCATCCTGTAATCCTGTAAATGCTCCCAGTTCCGACCCCATTCCCATCCTGTAATCCTGTAATGCTCCCAGTTCCGACCCCATTCCCATCCTGTAATCCTGTAATGCTCCAGTTCCGACCCCATTCCCATCCTGTAATGCTGTAATGCTAACAGTTCCGACCCCATTCCCATCCTGTAATCCTGTAATGCTCCCAGTTCCGACCCCATTCCCATCCTGTAATCCTGTAATGCTCCCAGTTCCGACCCCATTCCCATCCTGTAATCCTGTAATGCTCCCAGTTCCGACCCCATTCCCATCCTGTAATCCTGTAATGCTAACAGTTCCGACCCCATTCCCATCCTGTAATGCTAACAGTTCCGACCCCATTCCCATCCTGTAATCCTGTTATGCTCCCAGTTCCGACCCCATTCCCATCCTGTAATCCTGTAATGCTCCCAGTTCCGACCCCATTCCCCATCCTGTAATCCTGTAATGCTCCCAGTTCCGACCCCATTCCCATCCTGTAATCCTGTAATGCTCCCAGTTCCGACCCCATTCCCATCCTGTAATGCTGTAATGCTCCCAGTTCCGACCCCATTCCCATCCTGTAATCCTGTAATGCTCCCAGTTCCGACCCCATTTCCCATCCTGTAATCCTGTAATGCTCCCAGTTCCGACCCCATTCCCATCCTGTAATCCTGTAATGCTCCCAGTTCCAGTCAAGGTGTTACACAACACACTGTGACATGTTTCAGAACATCTCAAGATTATGTGTTTCAGCACTACAGCAAATTTAAAGTTTCTTCTCCTTCAAGTTGGTGGCAGCTCAGTTGCACCATGTTTTTTGAGTGTTACAAAGCACTTTGTTTTTAACAGTGTTCATATTATGCTAGGGCACATTAGACAAACCACCGCTGTGTTCCTGCATCAAACAGTCACGTTGTCGCAGTACTTTTTCTCATAAAATGGAACCCATCACAGCAGTACAAAAAAAAGAGGGATTGCAATTTCAACCAATCACTGCACATTTATCGATTGATATGGTTAAATCATGCCAAATGTGTGTGTGTGTGTGTGTGTCTGTGTGTGTGTGTGTGTGTGTGTGTGTGTGTGTGTGTGTGTGTGTGAGTGCATGCATCTGTGTGTGCATGTGTGTGTAGTGATTAATAGCCAGTGTGTGTCTGTCAAGCGCCACCCCTCTGTGCCTGGCGGCAGACTAAGGTGACAGATGAGAGGGAGGCAGTCCACCTTTACCATCCTGGAACCAGGCCCAGACAAACACACACACACACACACACACACACACACACACACACACACACACACACACACACACACACACACACACACACACACACACACACACACACACACACACACACACACACACACACTGGGTGGGCTTTGATTGACATGGGGATACTGCAGGAAGTGATGGAGAGTGTATGTGTGTGTGTGTGTGTGTGTGTGTGTGTGTGTGATATCATTCCCCTCTACTCTCAGCTAGAGAGCATATCCTTCCTGAAGAAAATCTGCTCAGATAGAGAGGGGTAGAATATCTGTTAGGATGGAGAGGGGTAGATTATCTGTTAGGATGGAGAGGTGTAGATTATCTGTTAGGGTGGAGAGGGGTAGATTATCTGTTAGGATGGAGAGGGGTAGATAATCTGTTAGGATGGAGAGGGGTAGATTATCTGTTAGGATGGAGAGGGGTAGATTATCTGTTAGGATGGAGAGGGGTAGAATATCTGTTAGGATGGAGAGGGGTAGATTATCTTTTAGGATAGAGAGGGGTAGATTATCTGTTAGGATGGAGAGGGGTAGATTATCTGTTAGGATGGAGAGGGGTAGATTATCTGTTAGGATAGAGAGGGGTAGATTAACTGTTAGGATAGAGAGGGGTAGATTATCTGTTAGGATGGAGAGGGGTAGATTATCTGTTAGGATGGAGAGGGGTAGATTATCTGTTAGGATAGAGAGGGGTAGATTATGTGTTAGGATAGAGAGGGGTAGATTATCTGTTAGGATGGAGAGGGGTAGATTAACTGTTAGGATGGAGAGGGGTAGATTATCTGTTAGGATGGAGAGGGGTAGATTATCTGTTAGGATAGAGAGGGGTAGATTATCTGTTAGGATGGAGAGGGGTAGATTATCTGTTAGGATGGAGAGGGGTAGATTATCTGTTAGGATGGAGGGGGGTAGAATATCTGAGAGTGGTTTGACTTTTATGTCATCATTATTTTATTTGAGGGTTTTACATTTCATCACAGTATAGTTATGAACGTTCTTCAGTAGACTGACTCCCACTGAATCGTTCTATTCAGTAGACTGACTCCCACTGAATCGTTCTATTCAGTAGACTGACTCCCACTGAACGTTCTATTCAGTAGAATGACTCACTGAACGTTCTATTCAGTAGACTGACTCACTGAACGTACTATTCTGTAGACTGACTCCCACTGAATCGTTCTATTCAGTAGACTGACTCCCACTGAATCGTTCTATTCAGTAGACTGACTCCCACTGAATCGTTCTATTCAGTAGACTGACTCCCACTGAACGTACTATTCTGTAGACTGACTCCCACTGAATCGTTCTATTCAGTAGACTGACTCCCACTGAATTGTTCTATTCAGTAGTCTGACTCCCACTGAATCGTTCTATTCAGTAGACTGACTCCCACTGAATCGTTCTATTCAGTAGACTGACTCACACTGAACGCTCTATTCAGTAGACTGACTCCCACTGAATCGTTCTATTCAGTAGACTGACTCCCACTGCATCGTTCTATTCTGTAGACTGACTCCCACTGAACGTTCTATTCAGTAGACTGACTCACTGAACGTTCTATTCTGTAGACTGACTCCCACTGAATCATTCTATTAAGTAGACTGACTCCCACTGCATCGTTCTATTCTGTAGACTGACTCCACTGAATCGTTCTATTCTGTAGACTGACTCCCACTGAACGTTCTATTCAGTAGACTGACTCCCACTGAACGTTCTATTCAGTAGAATGACTCACTGAACGTTCTATTCTGTAGACTGACTCACTGAATCGTTCTATTCTGTAGACTGACGCCCACTGCATCGTTCTATTCTGTAGACTGACTCCCACTGAATCGTTCTATTCAGTAGACTGACTCCCACTGAATCGTTCTATTCAGTAGACTGACTCCCACTGACTCCCACTGAATCGTTCTATTCAGTAGACTGACTCCCACTGAATCGTTCTATTCAGTAGACTGACTCCCACTGAATCGTTCTATTCAGTAGACTGACTCCCACTGAATCGTTCTATTCAGTAGACTGACTCACACTGAACGCTCTATTCAGTAGACTGTCTCCCTCTGAATCGTTCTATTCAGTAGACTGACTCCCACTGAATCGTTCTATTCAGTAGACTGACTCCCACTGAATCGTTCTATTCTGTAGACTGACTCCCACTGAACGTTCTATTCTGTAGACTGACTCACTGAACGTTCTATTCTGTAGACTGACTCCCACTGAATCATTCTATTAAGTAGACTGACTCCCACTGCATCGTTCTATTCTGTAGACTGACTCCCACTGAATCGTTCTATTCAGTAGACTGACTCCCACTGAACGTTCTATTCAGTAGACTGACTCACTGAACGTTCTATTCTGTAGACTGACTCCCACTGAATCGTTCTATTCAGTAGACTGACTCCCACTGCATCGTTCTATTCTGTAGACTGACTCCCACTGAATCGTTCTATTCAGTAGACTGACTCCCACTGAATCGTTCTATTCTGTAGACTGACTCCCACTGAATCGCTCTATTCAGTAGACTGTCTCCCTCTGCATCGTTCTATTCTGTAGACTGACTCCCACTGAATCGTTCTATTCTGTAGACTGACTCCCACTGAATCGTTCTAGTCTGTAGACTGACTCCCACTGAATCGTTCTATTCAGTAGACTGACTCCCACTGAATCGTTCTATTCAGTAGACTGACTCCCACTGAATCGTTCTATTCTGTAGACTGACTCCCACTGAACGCTCTATTCTGTAGACTGTCTCCCTCTGAACTGTTCTATTCTGTAGACTGACTCCCACTGAATCGTTCTATTCATGTAGACTGACTCACTGAATCGTTCTATTCTGTAGACTGACTCCCACTGAACGTTCTCTTCTGTAGACTGTCTCACTGAACGTTCAATTCTGTAGACTGACTCCCACTGAATCGTTCTATTCAGTAGACTGACTCCCACTGACTCCCACTGAATCGTTCTATTCAGTAGACTGACTCCCACTGAATCGTTCTATTCAGTAGACTGACTCACTGAACGCTCTATCAGTAGACTGTCTCCCTCTGAATTGTTCTATTCAGTAGACTGTCTCCCTCTGAATTGTTCTATTCAGTAGACTGTCTCCCTCTGAATCGTTCTATTCAGTAGACTGTCTCCCTCTGAACGTTCTATTCAGTAGACTGACTCACTGAACGTTCTATTCAGTAGACTGACTCCAAATGAATCGTTCTATTCAGTAGACTGACTCACTGAACGTTCTATTCAATGAATTGTCAATTGGCACTGATGAAGAATTCCTAGTTTTGACGTAGTTCATAGTTTTGAGGTCGTTTTAAACTTTTTATTTTAATGAAATATTGCACCACATTTTCATGACAGTTTTGTTTGATGTATTTGATGGTTACATATGTTTCCCAAACAAGAAATCATAACTCTGGCTACTTATAATACAACCAATCTGGCTGCACAGGTGGTGTCGAGAGAGAGAAGTGGAGAGAGAGGGAGAGAGAGAGAGAGGGATGGAGGGAGGGGAGAGAGAGAGAGAGAGAGAGAGAGAGCGAGAGAGGGAGAGAGAGAGAGAGAGAGATAGACAGAGAGAGAGAGAGAGAGAGAGGGAGAGGGAGAGAGAGACAGAAAGAGAGGGAGGAGAGATAGAGAGAGAGACAGAGAGAGAGAGAGAGGGAGGGAGAGGAGAGACAGAGAGAGAGAGAGAGTGAAGGAGAGGAGAGGGAGAGGGAGATAGAGAGAGAGGAGGAGAGATAGAAAGAGAGAGACAGACAGAGAAAGAGGGAGGGAGAGACAGAGAGAGAGAGGGGGAGAGAGAGAGAGAGAGAGAGGGGGAGAGAGAGAGAGAGAGAGAGAGAGAGAGGGAGAGAGAGAGAGAGAGAGAGAGACGGACGGACGAGACGGACAGAGGGAGAGGAGAGAGAGAGAGAGAGA